>NW_015151381.1:143339-155234 GCF_000732505.1 Cyprinodon variegatus | reverse complement strand
TTATTTATTTATTTATTTATATATATTATTTTCTTTTTTTTTATGAACTAGTACAATGTAGATGATTGGCAAGTAGTGGGATAGTGGGACTATTCTTGGGTGATATTACAAATCATGATGGCTGGGTGATTGGGGTAGGACCTTTAAGAGAGATAACCAAGATGTAGCTCCAGATAGAGTAACACCTTTCCAGTCAACCTGTTAAAATGCCCATAATAAGTATAACAGATCAGGTCTACATAAGCTAATTACCATAGATCATATTCTGTTATTGATACAGGAGAAGCTCCTATACAAATACGAGATTACACAGCAGATTCTAGTGTTCCTTATGTTCAGTGAGACACATGGTTTTACTTACAAGCTCGAGCTGTTACATACATACATACATACATACATACATACATAAGGACAAAATATGTTAATGAAAGTTAGAGCTATTTAGTGTGCCTCATGTCAAGAATAGCATTGACTCAGTTTCTAGCCTGCAAAGAGTTTTTTTTTTTAAGTTTGCACACCCCTTGAATTTTTCAGAGATTATTATGGTAAATCCAGTATATTTAATGGCAATTTGTATATATATATAAAGAGAGAGCCATAAATTCTTATTCAGCGCCACTGACTTAATACTTTGTATCTTTTGCAGCAACGTTGAAGACTTTAGGAATATAACTTTTTTATGCTTTGTTACATCTACAGAAATTATTTCCCAATCTGCAAACTCAGCCAAACAAGGCGGAGAATTATAGATGTGAACTACAATTTGCCATGGATTCTCCTGGCAGGTGGTGTCAGGGGTTTCATCAATTGATGAATAGTCATTCTCTCAGGACTTTCCTTGTTTTTGCCCTTTGCCGTTTTCCCTTCAATGTTTCACAATGAGGCTGGTATGTAAAAGGGTATAGTGTTGCTTTCCCTTAACTTTAAAACAGGCAAAAAACTTCAGTATTTAGTATTACACTGAAATATACTGATTCTCACCACACTTTCAAATTTTATCTAAACCTAAAGGGTAGAATTTTTTACTACATATTTTTTGGTGTTTTTTGTGAAATCTCAACATGAAAAGCTGCAAAAAGGTTTAAATTTGCATTTAGCAAAGCTCAGAGCACACACGCTACAATTAGGCTTCCAGCTTGGCTTTCAGCTTTATTCCTACACAACTATCTGTTAATAAAAGCTCATCTCAACAAAATAAGTTATGTAAGTAGATGTCCTGTCATTTAAAACCTTTATTGGACATTACGGTCATCTTTTCTTTTCTAGACACAAAAAGCAGCTCTTATGACTGAATGGCTTTGAGTAGATTTATTAAAGAGCTGCCCGTTGATGGTGCAAGAATAATGTTGACAAGTCAGATATTTTTACTGCTGAAAGCAGCTGGACCGTAAAGTGGCACTGAGATGAGTTACTGAAACATCTCATCCCTTTTGGGGGTGCAAATCATTAAGGAACTGATCCTACTGGTTAGCTCCATGCCTTGTTGGACGCTAATGGTAAGCTTTCTTTGTAAAGGCATGTGACGAGAAAATCAATGACAGGAGGCAGAGGAGGGTGTTTGGTTAATTGTTATGCACTGTTTGAAAGAAACCCAAACTATAGCTTTTCAACAGCCTCCTATGATGTAATTTATGATTTTTAAAGGATTTAAAATGAGCCTTACTAAATAAGGAGTTCTCACAAAGTGCTTCAAATTTTTTCAAAAATCCCCTATAATTTATGCATACCAGTATCAGTTCTATTATAATTTTCTCTTTAATTTTTTTTTTTTAAATCAACAGCTGTCATGCATATATTTCTCCTTCATGAAAGATTTAAGCAGACCTCCTTACTAGCAGTTGGATTCCACACTTTGGGAGATGAAAGCTAAGAACAAAAAGCTGTCTGGATTCACTCACACTGGGCCCTGTGTGCTTGCATTTACATCAACTCAGTTGTTAGAGCATTCAAAAATCACACATATTAAAGCTGAGGTATTTCCCTCGCACAAATAACGCAGACTTTCCCACAACGATAAGGAGTCTGTTGCTCGTCAAAGCGAAGACGCAAAATAAGATAAAATCATACCACTTATTTTATTATTTAAAGGGATTGAAATGCAATATTTAAAAAGCAATTAGAGGCATTAGGAAGACAAACATTTCTTGGGATGGCAATGGAACTGTGCAATGATACAATCTCTAAAATAAAATTTGCATTAATTTGGATAGATTTTAATCTAATGTAATTCTAAGTGATTAGAAAAAAAATACCATTTGCACTTATTTCTCCTTCCAAAAAATAAGTAATTTGAAAGTCATAGCTTTAATGTTTTTTTTGTCAAAATTATACATTTGTTAAAAGAAATGGCGCAGAATAAAAGTATACTGAACCTAAATTTGTATGCTAAAGTGAGTTATATAATAAATTAAAAACACAGACTCCGAACAGCTACAATTTCTGCTATTTATAATGCAGAAACTATGAAAGCAGGCAGCAGAAGGGTGTACAGCAGATAATCAGTAGAGAAGTTTTACTGAAGAAAAATGTTCAGGTGACGTTTTAATATCTTAGTGACATTTATTTGTGGTTTTTTCTGAACTTCTTGATTATTGTTTTTTTTGGGTTTTTTTTTTTGGGGTTTTTTCCTACCGCTTTTGTTTAGCTTCTCATTCAGCATTTAAGTACAGTTTCTGTTTTTTGTCTCCTTTCCTCTGTTCTCCGCTTCAGCACAATTCTATGCAGTTAAATTAGATAAAAAGATGTAAGAATATTTTAACCCCACCGATAAAATTTCTCAACTTTAAGAAGTTCTACCAACTTTCTAATTATCTTTACTATTAGCTGCTAAACTACACAAACACAAAAAATGCTATGCTAATAATACTAATCATAATTCAAATGAAATCAACATATTAAGCTTGGTTTCTGGGAGAAAAAATATATATTTAATTTTTCAGAATAAGCAGAGAATTGTTTATTGATGATAAAAGATTTTCTGTGTCAGTGCAGTGTGTCCATAGTATATTTAATAAACAATGTAAGCGCACAGAGCGGGTATTTCATTTTAACTATTATTTTGCTCAAATATTGTAGATTTCTGCCAATGTTTTTTTTTTTCTACAGGGGGCCCTTAATCATCCAACAATACATGTCTCCACTCATCCAAGGGTGAGAGTTTATTTTCTAAACAAATGAACTAAGATCACACAAGGAGATAAATACAGAAATCATCCAGTCCAAATCAGCTCTTGTTTGCATTTGTGTGTTTGCATTTAAGTTAGTGGCAGTTTAATGTGAGGGACCACCAGAACAGTTTGTTTCCAAGAAGGGTTGTGTTTTCTATTTTCCCATCTTCTACAGGGCTTTTTAATGTTTCTTGTTTGTCACTGAAGGCAATCTCAGAACTTAAGGATGTGGCGATTCAAAATAATTGCATTGTCACAGTATGTGGTCCAGCTTGTTCGCAAAAAGCCTTGGACAAACCACAGGATTTCAGCTTGATGAGCATTAATTTAGAAAAAAAAATCTTTTTAACATAGTGCTTTAAAATCTGTCCATTAAATCAACTACATTTCAGATGTATTTTATTATTTGAAACAATCCGTTCTCTTCCATTATTGAATAACTCACTTCTCCATACTCAGAATCAAGGTTAGTGGTGTACTGTATGTATGTTATGCTTACAAAAACTAAAGTATGACTTCCAGCTTCCAGAGCCAAACTGCTTCAAATGATTCAATGTTAGCAAAGGTACCGACTGAAGTCGAATAACAGGATAATCTGGACCATACTTTTGATTTTATGTATATAGGGTTGTGGTATTCTTCTTTCTTAACACTCAGCCAGATTCATCTTGCTGCCAGTCACTGAGATCATAAGCTTCTCTGTGTACAATGAAGATTTAGACTGGTGCCTGTATTAAACGTGGTAAGTATGAATTATGACTAAAGAAGATTTCAATTTGACTGCAGTGTTTAAAATGTATTCTCTGTTTATCCAATAAATTGTCTACCTGCAACATGTGTGTCGTGGTTTTAATGGCTATGCTTTATTAGCATAAACAAGGCGTAAATAAGTCTGGTAAGGCACAATACTCTCCGATCTAAAGTAGCCATGACCAATCCCAACGCAAGAGCCGGGCCCATGATGAAACCTTCTGCAACCACTCAAAACTGCAGCTGCAAAAAGCAACGTTTTTAATTATGCCCTCAACATTTCGTATAAATTTCAACAACTGGCTGCTGTAAATACTTTTCTTTTTTTAGAAGGTGTTTTTGCCACACAGCCGAGTTATCTGATAAGTTCTAAATTGTCTTGCTGGCTCTGTTAGTCTCGCCTTAGAAATCATGCTCCATGTTGGTTTACTTTTAAAACATTTTACAATATTTTATTGTTTTTCTTTTAAATCTTCACTATTATGTTATTCTTATACATTTTTCTAAGGTCCATATTCATATGACCATTTTTTCTATAATCTTTTTGCTGCTGTAAACACCATAATTTTCCCATAGTGGGACAATAAAGGTATTTTCTATTCTATTCTATTCTATTCTATTCTATTCTATTCTATTCTATTCTATTCTATTCTATTCTATTCTATTCTATTCTAATAATTCCTTTCCAGGCTGAAATGCTGTGTACACATCGTAAGTCAGCTTCGCGGTCCAGGCAAATGCTTTTTACACTCAACTGGTATGATAGATTACTGTGGCAGTGCTATCCATCTTGTAACACCATATATATTGTCACACTGCACATTCCTACCTGGTAACAATAGGCCATAATGTTTATCTCTGAGAAGCATCTGCCTCCTGAGGGTCTCTGAAGTCTTTTTGTTTCTTTTTTAACATGTCACACAATAAAACATGTTGGTTTAGTCTGCATGTCTGTGTCATGTCCTTCAAGGCCAAGGGTTAAATGGGTGCTGTGTAGGGGAGTCAGCCAGGAGGGGGTGCTTGATAGCACCCTTCTCTAGGGACTTCATCATCCTACTGGGGGAACTTCAGTGCCTAAGCAGGACATGACAGTGGTACCTGGTGGGGAACACAAGACATATTCTATCACTGGACTTCTATGCAAAATAGATTGTTCATAAGGAATACAGTGTTCCAGCATAAGGATATTCATCAATGCACAACACAATAGGCTGGAGGGTAATAATAATGTTAGTTGTCTTACCTTCTAACCTTCGCCTGCATGTCTGAAACACCTCAGGTGCAGAGAAGGGTAGAGCAGTGCACCTGGTTGTGAATTGGATCTGCTAGCAGAGGAGGAAGACTCAGCAAGCCTAGGCAAGTAGTGATAAGTTTCTTGGGAAAATCTGGCTGAGCCCTTAGTTAGAGACAATTTTTTAGGCTCCTTCTCCAGTAGAGCCGGATGGAAGGGATACTGTCAAGCTGAAGAACGAGTCCTATCAAGGCTGGTCAGTATGTGGGACCAGCCCACAACAGCTAACAGGTAATGTTGGGCCAGCCAATGTCCAGACAGTAGAGAAGGGAAAATCTATTTAAGGAGTTTGGCGAGACCACGCAGAAGTCCAATCATTTCAGTCTTAGAAAAATTCTGTTGAATCACCTTGCTCCTTCTGAGGGAGGAAATAGGGCTTAACCATAACTTTTTACAGTGGAGCGTTGCTCAACTTGTCTGAGGATATTGTTGGACAATGGAAGGCATACTTAGAGGGTGTTCTCAACCCTGCCATCTCACTTTCCCTGGTGGAAGCAGAGAATGGATACCCAGCATCTCGACCAGAGAAAGTAGCCTGCCCTCTTCAGGTTAAGGGAGCAACCCTGCCTCAAGTAAAGGACTTCAGGTATCTTGTGGCCACTTTTATGATTGGCCTGGCACCTAATTTTTTTTTAACTTTCTTTTAAGTCTGTTTTTACTTTTTACAGTAGCTATATTGGAACTGGAGCTCTGTTAAGCTGTGATAGTACCTTGGAGGAAGGCATAGTGCTGGGCTGTTGCCTACAACAACTCAATTACAGAAAATACAGTTGGCCCTGTTTTTCAGTGTTTAGTCCATTTTCTCTCCTAGAAACAGTTGGCAAAGTCTTTACTACACCTAACTCTATGTGCTTTTTAAATCCTTTTTACCTGAAAACTGGCTCTGCAAACTGTTTCCCTGACAAAGCAACCTATGGAGCAACTTTACCACCATGACTGGGTTAGTGCTTTTGAGGGTCTGCCTGCTTGTCTTCTCAAAGTCTAAGTCCTTTGCAGCAGAAGGCTGTTCAGACTAAGCAAGGTTCAGCTGGAGGTTTCTATTACTCTACTGCATGCATGCTTAGTATGAGAGACTGCTGCAAAGTTAACAGCACTATGAGAGTGAATGTCCACTATCAAAAGTGAATTTGCAAAAGTCAATGAGTTGATGCAATCAGCTGGGTTTCCTTAGATAAAAAAACAACATGTCTGTATGAAATTAGTGACTCTGTGAAGTACCTTGAGATTAAATGTGCTGTTAATGGAAAATATGTGAATAATCTGAACTGAAAACATAATTAATACTCAATATCAAGTTAATGATTTTTCTATTTGCAAATTTTACAAGAAGCACCTTATTTGCTTTCAACCGATGTTGGCTTCAAAACACTTTTCATTTGCTCTAAAATGTTACGTTTTCATCAACTATGAGCCAAAAAAAAAATCATAAATACTTCATTTTTATATAGAAGTAATAAAACTGGAGTCTCTAATTCATGTTTCAAAATCACTTTCATGTACTGAATTAAGTTAATAAAATAAATTAACTTGCCAATTATATTCCAATGTTTTCAAACTGACTGTATAATATACAACATTTTGAGTGAACTAGACCACCTAGTAAAATCAGAGCACAAAACCCTATCTGCAGTAATAGAGGCCTTTTGGATGCCCTCATTTTGGGAGAACTTTTTTTCTCAATTTTCTTCCCTTTACCTTTTGTATACCCGGTCAGAGCACAATTGGACAATTTGGCATGAGGTAAGATGTGTGGTAAGATCAGTGTTTGTGTGGATGTTTGTTGAATTACAGTAATGGGAACAAGTGAACTCTACAAATGCAACCACAAACCTCTTGCTCCTCTTTCCTTTCTTTCTTCTCATTCTCTGGTGCTGTTTGTGGCACGGTAAACTCTGAATGACCCAGGTTTGGATCTGGATCCTCAACAGCACTTACAACTGGTTAAGTTCGACTTCACTTTGGCTAAGGGAGCTCATGAAGCTAAACATGTCAGCCCCAAATTGAAGGTGTCCCCATCTTTGCTTTCTACTCCTCCATGCACCTTTGGCATGACTCCTTCTGAAGTTCGCCTCCCCCTCTCTCACTGTGCGGTAAAATTTGCCTTTCACACGGGCAGATGGCCAATGCAAATAAACCAGCCACATGCCAGCAAACGAGGGCATGAACAGGGTCGGGGGGGCCTTGTCGAGAGGTGCCAGAAGTGACAGAGGGAGGGATATGGTCACGCAAAGAAAACAAGCTCAGCAAGAGTGAGGGCAGCCTTCTCACGCAGGGGCCCAGACATGTGTCTTGTCATGCAACAGCCATCCCATCAACCCAATTAGGGCTGACGGAGGTAATAAAGCGAGGGAGGGAGAAAAGGAAAAGAGGGTTTCCCTGTATTTCCTCCAGGAAAATGAAAATAAAAAGCAAGAATAAAGTGTTTACCTTTAAAAGGGGTACATAAAAAAAAAAAAAAAACAATTGCTCTTTGCAAAGTGATGCCAAATCGTATGCTCACACAAATAATAAACAAGATACAGGTGCATAAAACTCCACAGGTCTTTCTGAATCAATACAAAAAGGTCCAAGTGTGGAAAAAAGCAAGTTTTAAATGAAATTAATTCTGGTGAATTTTGGCAATGGGTAGCACTGCTGCCTTGCAGCAAGAAGGTTTTGGGTTCGATTCCCGGCCAAGGTTCTTTCTGCATGGAGTTTGCATGTTCTCCCTGAGCATGCATGGGTTCTCTCCAGGTACTCCTGCTTCCTCCCACAGTCCAAAAACATGACTGTTAGGTTAA
Source organism: Cyprinodon variegatus (assembly GCF_000732505.1). NCBI lineage: Eukaryota > Metazoa > Chordata > Actinopteri > Cyprinodontiformes > Cyprinodontidae > Cyprinodon > Cyprinodon variegatus. Next base: position 147,246 of record NW_015151381.1, on the reverse strand, counting down.
TTGGCTTCTCTAAAATTCTCCTTGGGTGTGAGTGTGTGTGTGAATGGTTGTTTGTCTCTGTGTTGCCCTGCGACCGACTGGCGACCTGTCCAGGGTGTACCCTGCCTCTCGCCCATTGACAGCTGCAGATAGGCACCAGCACCCCTCGCGACCCCACTTGGAATTAAGCATGTTCAAAAATGGATGGATGGATGGAATTACATTCTTTCAGTTACATTCTTCACTAGTAATTACATGTTTTCAAATTAGGCAACAAACAAACAAAAAAAAAAAAAAACAAATACAGAAAAAAATGAGCAAATAAATACTTGCAAACAAATACTTGCCTTTTTCGGCAGCAGAACTTTTTTACTTTATTAAAGTCAGAAATGTCATGCACGACTTTGCACATCACTGAATCTGTGATTGAACAATGTCAGAACATCAGTCCTCTAGCATCATAAACACCCTGTGTGTGTCACCTATTTTCTATTCTCTTGTGCAACTTACAGAAAAAATATAAAAGGAGATCTATACAGATTGGTTATGACTTTCTCTATTCACTCTATCCTCTTTACCTAATTTAATAAATATTTTTTGCAGTAAAATTTAATAATGATTACCCCATTGACTGCTACAGTATATGAAACCAACTTATTCATAGTGTTTCAAGATGGTGAAACTGGAATTGAAAGATGAAAATAAATAAAAGACACTAGATAAGGATCAAATGTCAGTTTGGACATTCCTTCTGTTTGTTTGGCTTACAACTTGGTGTTTAATCTGTTCCCAAAATAACTATAGTACCCAAATGGAAATGCCTTATATAGAGAAATTCCTCTGAGAAAAGCACTCTGGTAAAGATAAAATTACTGCACATTTATTTTGCTAACATGACATTCCCTGCTGGCCAAATGTACACAGAAGTAAAAGTATAATGATAAGCTACTCAGTCAGAAGAACAGAGCTAGCTATTTGCGTGATTGACAGCATTAAAGCATCCTCATGTCTGCTTACTTTGCAAATAAAGATCTAGTATACACAAAAATGTTGGAGCTGTCAAACAGATGGATAGTTCCAGGTTATTTCCACATTTGTTTAGCCTGACAGGAGGGATGAGGCCGAACCCAGAGCAGCTGGGCCCTGTACACATGCCAGAGTGAAATAAAGTCTGGAAACTCAAAGATAAATTGTATGAAATGATGTTAACATGATTAGCTTTTAATGAGTGAACAATTCTCTTCACTGGCTCAGATTTTATACGCTCTGTCCAAAATTAATATTAGATCTCAGTCCTTATTTGTCTTCTTGAGTTTACCAAAATGCTAAAAAAAAAAAAAAAAGAGAAAAAAGAAAAGTCTGCATGGAGTCTTCAAGGTTATTTTGATGATGTCAGCCCAACCCTGCAAACTCATTTTCCAAATAATGCAAAAGAGGCTTGAAACAGGCAGAGTTAAAAAACAAAAAAACAAAAAAAAAAAACGGTTAATTGGTTTGAAAATGAAAGTACTGTGTTAAGAAGTCAGGAGCTAATATGCAGCAAACTAAGAAATGATGCCAACTCCACAACACTAACAAGCAAAAAAACAACTCAAATAAGACAATGATCCACAAGAACTATGACAGGAAATAGTGAAGAGTAATATAAAAAAAAAATTTAATACCATCAAATAAAAAGATTCAGAAAGATGAGACCACAGCATATTTGCCCAGGTAAATTATGTTTTAAAAGGTAAAAGCAACTTGTTTAAGGAAGATATATAGAAAGAAATACATTTTCTTTCTTTCCTTTTAATTTCCCTCATCATGTCCTTTGGATTTAAACTCCACCAATATGACCAGATTGCTAGATCTGATCAGATGATCCTCCTAAAGTTGTTTACTGTGTTACCTCTTATGCTTTCTGCAATATTAAAGGGAATACTTTTAGTTTCCATCTATAAATCTACAAGGATCAGATTTGTAGAACAACTGTGTTTTCATGTTTGATTCTTGCCACTGAGCTGTGGATCTCCGTAGCTTCTGGTTTAAACTAAAGTTTGTATAGAAATATTGTAATTGGCTCAATAAGAAAATGTACTGAACACCATAAAAACGTCAGACCACAGACCAGTTATGAAATATTGTCTAATAATTGGATGAGTGCAGATGGCAATGAAGGGAGCTGGACTTTACTCAGTGGTTGGGCTTAGAAATTTGGCATATTTGCATTTTTTTTTTTTTTTTTTAAGGCAGGCACTTATCATGTCTATTTCAGTATTATGTAATTCCTTGGCTCATTCTTTCCCAAAGAGTTCAGATTAATTACACTGAAGTTTTGTGTTTTCATGATACAAATTTAAAGGAGAGAGAAAAAGTTTTTCAAGGTGCTGCACACAGGCAAATCCCCCATTTCAGCTGAGCTCTCTTTAGTGGCTCCTATTTATAGTTTTATGAAAAGTTGAAGAGGTTTTCTTGTATAATATTCTTCAAATGAATAATTAATTAATTAATTAGATAATAAGGGTCAATTTTGTCTGATTACAGAAGGATTTCTAGGCTTTTATACATATGAAAGAAAACTTGGTCTGACAGCATAAAGATGTAGCCTTGAACTCAACAGAAAACCTCCTTGAAAATTGTCCATACAGAAAAAGCCGTGAATGCATCAGCTTGTGAATTCACTGCTCATGCTGAAGTTTCTGTTCGGCAGTAATTACTTCCACCATCAGCAATCCAAGATACACAGAGCTGTGGTGTGCAAATGGGTTGAGTGGTCACAGGGCCACCCACAATCACACAATTAACTCCTCCTCAAAGCTTTACATGTTCATTCTTTTAATTCAACTGCAAATATCTTATTCAGCTCTGGTAAATCCCAATGTTCTGTTTAAATTGAGTCTATGTGACAGCATACAACAGGAGTGTAGTTTTTTTTTTTCTTTTATGATGTTTCCTCATCACTGAGCTTTCTCCAAGTCTCACAGCTGTAAGTGAGAGCTCATTGTGTTGCAGCAGCAGGTGACTTGGCTTTGTTCAACTACATGAAGATGCCGAAGTACGAAGGTGCAAACAGAAGTATTGCTAAAAAACATAACTAGAAGAATCCAACGTAAACATGACATGTTCAGTGTGCCCAAAGTACAGTAGATTTTTTTTGTTCAATTACTATCTTTATTCTTGTAGTTAAAAGTGTCTGCCTGCTTTGAGTTTGAGATCTGAATTTTCACAAAATTTGAAATGTCAAAAGGAAATTGCAAAATTTTAATAATTCAAATAATGCAATGTGAAAAAAACAGGTACATCAGCTACCTAAAACGGTTAATAGGTACATCTTCCACAAACTCAGAAAGAACCATCCCTTTTGTCCTCTGCTAAAGGTAGTTGAGAGCAGCGCGCTGTTGCTCTGAGAGGGTTGCAAGTACTCAGTTCGATCCCCACAGCCTGCACTCTGGCTCTTTGAGAAAGACCCTTAACCCCTCACTACTCCCCAGGCACCACACAATGGCAGCCCACTGCTCCCCAAGAGGATGGGTTAAATGCAGACTTACATTTCTCCAATGTGAGATCAGTAAAGTTCAATTGTTATTATTAAAAGCATTTTAGAAATAGATACAATGCAAAATATGCTGTATACAGTATTTGAAAACTTTCTTTTGCATTTAATTGTCTGCATTAAGCTCCACTATACATTTTTGCAAGGTAACTTTTTGAGGTCAAAAGTATTTTCTACAAAGAAGCTGGTTTGCTCAATTTAAGTAAAAAGATAGTTTCTGTTCATGTCAGGGTGGATGTAGTTGTGGGCTCAAATGCAGAGTAGAAGGAGGCAGGGAAAATTGTTTGCATATTTTCATGAATAATTAAGATACAAAATCCTCATTTCAGAATTGACGGACAAGGAAACTCAAGAACCAAATGCTGGGAGACACGAGGGAGGAATAAACCAAAA
>NW_015151381.1:139336-143157 GCF_000732505.1 Cyprinodon variegatus | reverse complement strand
ATAAATCAAAGTCTAACTGAGAACTTTAAAAGGAACTTAAACAGAAGTCCACAAAGGGCACAATCATGACACTACATTTACTCAGACTTAATTTTTCCAGAATTAAACCTACTGTGCTTATGTTTAGCACAGCACTTAATACTCACTATTTTCTCTAGGTATACTGCAGTTATCCATAATGCTGGTTATAGAGAAGATACAAATCCATAACTGTCATATGTAAATATCTTAAATTAAATTCATTTTCACATATCATTAATAAAGAAAAAAGGTGCAAACAGCAAACCCCAAGACAACTGTTTTTGCTAATTAAAAACCTGAGCAAAGTTATAGATTCAGCAATGTGATGAAGATTAAAAAAAAATCATAAATTGTGATGCTGTTGAGTGCAAAGTTATTTCATACCTCTGGCAGATTTAGGTTTAAAATGAACTCTTTATACAGCCACTGTATTTTCCTCTGACTGGAGTAACATTAAACGACTGGCCCAGCCACAGTTATGTCCAAATCTGATCATTAAAAACTCGTGGAGGGAGGAAAAGAATAAGGTAAAGGCAAAATTTAAAGCTTTGCACAAAAAATACAGTTTTAAAAATATTTGTTGGAAGCGAACAAAGGCTAGAAAATACAAAAGTGTTTGATAGATTAATGGGAATTAAAGAAATAACTATTGAGAAGAGTATAAATACATTTTAACATGAAATATTTTAATTAGGATTACTTTAAAAAAAAATTTTTTTCAAAACTGATACTCCTCCTTTATTCTATCACAATTTTAGAGATGCTTTTTTCTTGTTAAAACTCCTGGGCTAGAAAATAAAAAAATATTAACCTTTATTCAAAAAATGTGAAAATAAAACAAGAAATAAACTATTTGTTTGTTTTAATCACTAATTTAAAAAAAAAAAAGCCTATCATTTAATTATGATTAACACACTTTTTACCTGAAGGTCTGTGCCTGCATAAATCTACATTACTGTAACTCCTAACTGTAGTCTTATTCCTCATAAAATTATAATCCCTCTATTCTAAACTAATTGAGTAAAGTTATTATTATGTATCTCTTTAAAAGCTGGTGACAAATTAAAAGGATCCAAAAAAAAAAAATGTGGTTCTCTTTAAAAACAAATTTATGTGAAAATGCACTTTAACTATGCTTAGAAAATGGCTACAATAAATGTATATCTATTAGCGTGAAATATGAATTAACCCTATAAATATAAAGTAATATGGACTTCTGCAAGTTTCAAATTCAACACAATAAAACAATGTGACTTTTTTTATATTTTTCACAATTGTTTTTATGGAATTTATGAATTTTGTATGTGAAATATTTATCAAGAAAATGTTAAATTTAAAAGCAGTTCATATCAGTGGGAAAATGTTTCCTTAAAAAATCAAGGCCGCATCCCTGGGTCTTTAAGATATTTTCATACCTTTGGGTAAAAGAAATTAAGCAATATCGGTTAATCTCTACACAGAGTAATGACATTTTTTATTAAAAAAAATGCTTGATCATGAAATTTTAACTAGAAAAAGGTTGAAAGGGCAAACAGTGGGTGTCATCAGCTGTTTGAGCAACTTTTGAATCTAAAAATAAGTTTGTCCTTTTGCTATTTTGTCTTTAAACTAAATACATTTTTTTTTACATCATTTTGGAAAGTTCAGTTGTAACCAGCAGCGTTACATATTTTCCACTGACTGTTATTGTTAACTTCCATCATACAATTTAATTTGTAAAGTCTTTATTTACTGAAAATATCTTATCAATAATATGTCTGGTTTTCCTTTAATCACACAAACTTAATAAAATAAAAGAGTCCAGCTCAAGAACTTTCATCATGTGCATTGATCAAGTTTATTTGTAGTTAACTAATAAACATGCTGATGCAGTTCTTATAGGGAGTTAGGATGATGTGCAACAAACCATTTCCTTAAATATGTCTTCGGTCTGTCATTGCTAAGCTTGCAGATTCTGGCTCATATGGAAGCTGTTTGGACGTGCGCGTTCCCCCTCGTCTCATTTTAATCACTCCCTGCAGCCTAACACCTCCTCCCCCTACCTCCCTGTCCCTGCTCAACAGGGAAGCCAGAGTTCAGTGACCAACCTCTGTGCACGCTAGGTCGGCATGGCACGCAAACTCATCCCCGCGCTACTCCCCCTCCTGCACACAAAGTCTAATGGATTATAAACACAATCCCTCTGCTGCACAATTTACATTGCTCCTGTTCTGGACACCGTATTCGGTAAGGATCTTTTGAGGATACCGAACGAAAGGAGAAGTGGTCCCATTAGCATAGAGTGCATAAGAGGAAAAATAGAGTTCTTTATGATTTCAGACTGATGCAAACTAAACTTCCTGCTTATTACTGATTGTAATACATCTGTGGACAGCTACTACAGCTGAGATCAAATCTATGAGTTACTCTAAAATATTTACCTGATATCTTTTTTCAGGCACTCACCCCCAACCGATACCTAAAATTCCCCTTTTGATCGCTTCATAAGTCTACAGTCAATAAAAGACATTCATTTGGAAGGTCCCATTATGAAGTGAAGTAGGTCCTAAAACTTTTTTAGAGATGCAGCTTTCAATTATTTCTGCTCCCTTTATATCACCAGTTAGTATTGGGCAGTTTGCAATTAATATGTAACTGTTAGTGACATTAATTTCAAAATAAAAAAAAAGGTAAACAGATTTTGTCTTACATATAACAAAAAAGCCCATCTAGCAATAATTATAGAAATATTGTTAATGATATGTATAATTCTTTAAATATGGAACATTGAAAAAAAAATTAAGAAAATATCAATACAAAGCCACTCTTGCATTGGCTATGTATTCCTTCATTTTCAACTTAAAGGTTTTGCTTGCATTGCTGATGAACAATGTTGGAATTTTGGTACCAAATTGACAATAAAAGTAATCCTGACTGTATGCTTTGAAGAATTGAAATGACAATTTTAGTTATCAACTTATATGTTACAACATTTCCATTTAAACATTTCCATTTAGCAAGCAGTGGGACAGGCAACCTCATTAAAGTAAAAAGGAGATCAAGGAAGTTTCCTTACTGTTTTCACTTCTTGCAATGAGGGACTGCTGCCAAGTTAAGAAGATGCAGTCCATCTTAATCCCTTAACTTATATATATATTTTATTTACATAATTAAACTTGAATCCATCTGATTTGATTGGATTTTAATTTTTTAGGGTGCCCGAGACTTCATTACAAAGGATAAATGGTTAAAAAAACAAACAGAAACTGTTAATATTACACGCTTTGCATATTTGAAATAACAGTTTAAGAAATGCCTATGGCATTTTATCAAAACAGGTCTCCATATATTCCAACAAGCAGTTTCCTTTTGTTCATACTTTTAATCTTTAAAAAATAGCAAACTCAGGCCACCACACTATTACATTCTTCCATATACAAAGTATATCCCTTGTACCCTGTTAAAAGATGTGTATCCATGTTCGACCATGACCTTTTCATGTTGTCTGTTATGCTTTGACACTATTCACAATTTCTATTTACAATAATTAAGATTTTATTATTGGTATATGCAAAATGCTTAACGTTTACAATCAGTCAAAAGTGTTGTTATATTTTCCAACTCACTCTCAGAGGAAGACGGTCAGATCAAACAGCAAACTGATATGCCCTGAAACAACACTGAACTGTAAATGTAACATGCCTAATCCCAATAAATATGCAAAAATATATATATATATATATGTGTGTGTGTGTGTGTGTGTGTGTGTGTGTGTGTGTGTGTGTGTGTGTGTGTGTGTGTGTGTGGGTGGGTGGGCCGGT
>NW_015151381.1:84987-139326 GCF_000732505.1 Cyprinodon variegatus | reverse complement strand
TATATATATATATATATATGTGTGTGTGTGTGTGTGTGTGTGTGTGTGGGTGGGCCGGTGTGTGTGTGTGTGTGTGTGTGTATATATATATATGATTTCTTCATGTTGGATGCTGTTTTGATGCTGTTTAGACACACAATACTACCTTGCAAAAAATGAGAATCTGTGAAGAAAAAGCACAACCACAACTGAAATATGATGTCTGGGACATTTTACTGAATTATTTTATTCTTCCTGTATTTTGTGCTCTTAGTAAAGCGGTCAAACCACATGTGCAATAAGGACATCCGTTGGTGAGCCAGTTCTGAAATTAGTTCTGACTTTGTTGGTTTTTGTTTTTTTTAAACTGTTTACACATGAACAGCAATCAACTCAGACTGTCAATTTTTTAAGCATCTCTATTTCCCCCATCCCGTGGTCTGGCAGAAAAGAAAGCTCTCACTGAAACATCATGATCTCCAGCTAGCTATGTCCGGTGGTTACCCCCCACAGCAGTCCAAGATGCCAATTGCCTAAGGAATGTTTTTGTTGGTGTTTTCTAAATCATTTTTGGCTGTTGTGTTTCTTATATGCTTGGATCACCTTTGCTCTAAATATTCTAAAAGCTTTCAATTCTTTTTCGAAAGGTTCCTAATTTGCCAGCTGAACCCCCGACTTTCCTCTCCTCACTGCTTCCATGTACCTCCAGAAACCCCATCCATCCCCCAATTCCCCTATCTGCCTGCCTCTCTGTGCTGTGCGTGACAGTAGCTCACTGCAAAGTGGAAATGAGACTAGTAAACAATGATTAGCTCCAGAGACGGGGCAGGCTCGTCTGCCATTGGTCCTGTCTCCATACAGTGAGCTCGCCCACCCGCCAGCACATGACATCAGGGCCTCATCTCTGATCCACTCCACTGCCCCCAACCCCCTTAGCTCACTCCGAGTCAACACAGGGTCATCAAGGGGGTAATCAAAGGCAAACAAGGCAACCACATGCCAACTGCTCATACAACACCCCGACTCCCATCCCGTGCGCATCCACACACACAAAATCCTGCACCTTGCCACCCAAGTACCCCCTTCCTTCACCACAAACCTGGTTCTAATTAGCATAACGGGGATTCGAGTAGCCACATGTGGATGATGAGCAGCTGGTGGCCTGTGGAGGTGGGGGGGGGACTATAAGAAGCTACAAGAATACGGGAGAAAAGAACAGCGATACATTGTGTAGCCATTGCATTTAAAAATTTTACTATGTGCCTGGTTAACCAAGAAATTATTGTAGGGCCTTTAGTACCATGCCACACCACATTGCTCAAGACAAACAGCTCTAAGGCAGAGCTTTCAATAGACTCGACATCAAGGGGCTGATTTAGAGCTATTGTTAAAAAAAACAAAAGCACAAAACATGCAATTTAGTTCTGCCATTATTGTTACAAACTTTACATTTTTGTTTATTTTCACAAAGATAAAAGTCCAGAAAATGGATCCACAGTCTGCATATGTAGCCTTTTACTTGTACAGTCAACTCGATCCACTTCGCTTTTAATTAAATGAGTCCTTGCCTGAAGGATCCGCTGTGCTACGGATTGACACAGTTGGTGCGGCAAGAGGAATAAAACAAAGAACAGCCTTGTATTTCAGAGAAGCAGCGACTACAAGTGTATCCTGGACGGTAAAGAAACGTACCACAGCACACCTGGTGGAACAGCTCTGACTGACTAGGGTTGTTTCAATCAGCTGGAATGCCACAGCACAGCCGCATAGCTTCCACAATCAGTTGAACAGAGGAGTTAGGCTACTGGAGTACATAGGGACCACAATTCACCACCCTTCTTCCTTCTATTTCTAATATCACATTTAAAAAAAGGAACTTTGCTGGTCTCACACTGGAGAAATTTAAGTCTGCGTTTAACCCATCCCCTTTGGGAGCAGTGGACTGCCATTCTGTGGTGCCCCGGGGAGCAGCGTGGGGTTAAGGTTTTTGCCCAGGAACCCAGAGTGGAGGCTGTGGGGATTGAACCGGGTACTTGCAACTTTCTCAGAGCACAAGTGCACTGCTCTAGCCACTAGGCCAACCCTCTTTGCATTATTTATTATTTTAACTTCTAACTTTATATTCATTCTGTCACAGTCTTGGTTCTGTTATGGTTTTTTTTTGAGTATTCATTTTAACTTTGGTCCAGCTTTTCTAGTTTTATTGGTTTAATTCTTATTTTGTTGTGTTTTGTGGTTATATTTCAGTTCTCAGGTTTTAATTTGTTGCTCTCAGTTGCCCTCTTGTGTTGGTCTCCTTTTTCCCTAGCTCCTTAGACTGCCCACACCTGCTCCTAATCTGCTCGTTAGTCCTCTCTTTGTTCAGTTCGCCATAAATACTTTAATTGTGCATTTCCTCGGTGCTGGTTCCTCGTCTAACTTCGTTCAACTCCGTCTTACTGTGTCTTACCTCGTCATGATTGTTTTCCCCTGACGTCTCCATGGTTTGTGGTTTGTTTTACCTATTTCTTGTTGGCTTTTTGGATTTTTTTGGATTCCTCCCTTAGTCGTCTGTTTACCTTTCATTAAATCAACAAAAACTTATCTCTGCCTCCGTGCCTCTGCGTTTGGGTTCATCAAACCACAGACAAATCCTGACACATTCTGCTTTTTCCCTTATTATTAGCTTTCTCTGACCGGGTACCCTCTTTAGCTGAGACAGTTTAGTTCTGTGTCTCTCCTAGACATAGCTGTTATGTTATGTTATGTTGCAGATATATGAAATATATCTGCAACATAACATAACAGCTATATATGCAATATATATATTTCTTTCATATATATGCATATATTTCTTTCATATATATGCAATATATATGAAAGAAAATTCAGAGCTAAATTTGCTTTGGTTAAAAAAAATGGGGCACACAGTCAAAGTCCATTTGCAACATAGATTATTTTGAAAGAGCTAAAAAAGGGAGGTACGCATATAAAAATCCTTTTGTCCAAGTCTAAGTCTCTGTCTTTTGAAAGGCAATGTAATCCATGATGCATGAAAAGTAAACTACAATGTGGTTGTTTTTTTGTTTTGTGTACCAGCAGTATATCCCCGTCCTCCTTCCTTGCCTTGCCTTTTAGACCAAACACTTTCCCATATCTTTGTTAACAAGATTTCTAACTTTCCACTCTAGCAATGTCTTACATCCCTATGGGTATTTATGTACTTGCTTAAAAAAGTATATATATTTGGTAAGAATGCAAAACCATTTTTTCATTCACTGCAGAAGAAAGCTTGTACTAATAAATACTAATGGAAATCTGAAACATGCACTTTTTGATTTGTTAGTAAAGACAAAAAGCTTCAATTGAAGCATGATTTCGCCACATCAAGCTTTTGCACTCACTGTGGAAATGGTGGGGGGGTTATTTTGAGCAGTGATGTAATGCTGAGACTCCTGCAGAACCGCAGTTTATTTGTTGGCAAAAACAAGACCTAAACATCAATAATTGATGGTTTGTCTGCTCTGAAGTATTTGTTACATAAACGTTAGGTCAAAAAGGAATATTGGTATTGAGTTGAAGATGAAGAAAGGAAAGACACAAATTACAGATATAAAGTTAATATAATTTGGAAACTGCCAGAATGAGTTCACCATACATCTATTATTAATACATACTAATTTACAGTGTTATATGGTAAAAAAAAAAATATAAATCTACATAGTTTTTATTATTGTAATTGACTGGCAGAAATTATTCTCAAATCACCTGATTATTTTCTCAGAAATATGGAAGGACTGAAATAAAAAAAAAAACATGTTTACATTTTATTAACAAAAAAGATAAACTCTAATTAATACTGCTGTCCATTTTGATGGAGGGATCTTCTTCGCCATTACAGAAATCAACCCCATCTTAAAATTGCTGGGAAGCTTTTTGCAGTGTTGTTGTGTTTAGGTGGTGCTTTAATGGGCATGTGTTGTGTGAATTCAGTTCCCACTGGTAGTCATAAATGTCGATTATACATGTCGATTATAAATAAAATCAAGGAATTGCAGCAGCTAAAAAAAGAATTATTTCAGCTTTAATACTTATAATTAAATCATATTTAAGGTAAATTCGGTTTAAAAGCTTTCAAAGTTATTCTAAAAAAGTTTCCTAATAGATAATATTATATCTATTACAAATCTAGGAGAATTACATCTCCTGCCAGGATATAGATCATTTTAGACTGATGTTAAAAGTTTTCTTCTCTGCCAGTCCTGCAGTGCCTTTGATAAACTCGCCCGACAGCTCCTCAGTCTGCCAGTTCTCCCCCTCTGCAGCGCTGACTGCGGTCCGTCATGCTGCTTGCTCCTGGCTTCCCCCGACAATCTGTGCTGCGCGCGCCTGAGAGCGACCAACAGCAGAGAGATAATGCGCTGCAGTGGTGTCTACACTGCTACCACAATGGGAGGAGTGTGAAAGTTATCCTGGGCCCTGCCCACTAACAGCAAGCATTTAAGAGGCTGTAGAGCACCAAAAGGAGGCACTTAAGCCTAAAATCTTGATAGACTGACTGATTAGAAGTAAAACCTGTTATGAATATATTACTGGGATTTGACTAGCTGTTTCATAGGTGATATGGACAACTAAGCTTTTTTTTTGTTCTTTACATACAAGCATTAAACAGACTGTTAAAAAGGAAAAGTCTTGAAAAAATGGCAATTGAAAGTGAATTTAGTGTGAAGAGCAGCAGCATCATCAAGGAATGGAGCGGACAGGTCCACCCTGCCCTGGTTGTGTCTTTTGTTTTCCTCGTCTGCCTGGAAGCCTGCCTGTGGGTCAGAAACCTCAGGCTCAAGAGGAGACTGCCGGGACCCTTTGCCTGGCCCGTGGTGGGCAACGCCATGCAGCTGGGACAAATGCCTCACATCACCCTGGCAAAGCTCGCCAAGAAGTACGGCAATGTGTACCAGATAAGGCTGGGCTGCAGCGATGTGGTGGTCCTCAACGGAGAAAAGGCAATACATCAGGCACTGATTCAGCATAGCACAGAGTTTGCAGGACGACCAAACTTTGTCTCATTCCAGATGATCTCTGGAGGCAGGAGCCTGACGTTCAATAATTACAGCAAACAGTGGAAAGTGCACAGGAAAGTTGCACAGTCAACTCTCAGAGCATTTTCTTCAGCAAACAGTCAGACCAAAAAAGCCTTTGAGCAGCATGTTGTGGCAGAGGCCACAGAACTGGTGCAGGTGTTTTTACATCAGAGCGCTAATGGACAGTATTTTCATCCAGCTTATGAGTTTACAGTAGCTGCTGCAAACATCATGTGTGCTCTTTGCTTCGGAAGGAGATATGGACATGATGACCAAGAGTTCAGAACCTTGTTGTACAGAGTGGACAAGTTTGGAGAGACAGTTGGAGCAGGTAGCTTAGTAGATGTCATGCCCTGGCTGCAGTCCTTTCCAAATCCTGTGCGAAATGTTTATGAAACTTTCAAAAGCATAAACAATGAGTTTTTTGGCTATGTGAAAGACAAGGTTGTACAGCACAGAGAGACCTTCAACCCAGAGGTGACCCGGGACATGAGTGATGCCATAATTAAAGTGATAGAGCATGGAGAGGAGTGCGTGTTGGGAAGTGAATTTGTTGAAGCAACTGTTACTGATCTGATTGGAGCAGGTCAAGATACAATGTCAACAGTGATGCAGTGGCTTGTCCTCATGCTAGTTAAATACCCAGATTACCAAACCAAACTGCAGCAGCTCATCGACAAAGTGGTAGGCCAAGATCGGCTGCCATCTACTGAGGACAGAAGCAAACTGGCTCTCCTGGACGCCTTCATCTTCGAAACCATGCGTTTCACCAGCTTTGTCCCATTCACTATCCCACACTCAACCACGTCAGATGTCACCATCGAAAGCCTCCGCATCCCCAAGGACACAGTGGTCTTTATCAACCAGTGGTCTGTCAATCACGACCCCCTGAAGTGGAAAGACCCCCACGTGTTTGACCCAACACGCTTCCTTGACGAGAACGGTGCCCTGGACAGAGACAGAACCAGTAGCGTGATGATTTTTTCAACAGGTAAGAGGCGCTGCATCGGCTCTCAGAATGCCAAGGTGCAGGTGTATCTGTTTGCAGCTGTCCTGCTGCATCAGCTCACATTTGAGAGCGACTCTTCTATGCCTCCTACTCTGGACTGCACTTATGGTCTCACGCTGAAGCCCCTCCAGTTTAATATAAGAGCCAAGCTGAGGGGAAAGTTGCTTGGTGTGGTCTCCCCAGCATAAACACCATGCCATACTTCTGTTACACACTTTACCACCGATTACATTTTGAAGTCTGTATTCTTGCAAAAAAAAAAACTGTTTTCTATATTAAATATGAAAATGTAATGCATACTTTGACTTCTATCTTCAAAAGATGTCTGATACAAATATAACATACGTTCATAGAGTGTTAGGATCATTGGCGAGTATAAGATATTCACTAATACTCTGTCAATACTCAACAATACTCTGCACTTGATAAGATTTATTAGAGAAACACATGCTTGTTTGTCATCCAGCTAAGCACAACTATGTGTTCAAAAGTGACATTTAAAGTATTGCTGATGCATATCAAATACTTGAGAATGTGACTAAGAAACTTGAACGTCCATTGCTCTAATTTGTTGTGTTTAAAATGTATTTTAATTTTGCCATATATATTGTATTTAATGTATGCCAGTTACGAAACAAATGTAATCACTATCTATTGTATCTAAAACATTAGAACACAATGGATACTAAAATGAGCTTTTATTAAAAAAATCTGAATTGAGAAAGGAATCTTTCAGCAAGGACGATCCAATACTTTTCTAATGACAAGAATGAGACATCACTGGGGACCGCAAGGACTAACAGACTTTCTGCATCAAAGCTTTACTTTCACTGTACAAGCACTGCAGCTACCATTATGCCATGCCTCTCTTTTCCTCAGTACAACAAAACACATGTGTAAGACATTTCTCTCACTTGTGAGGCATTCTTAAAACCATGTTTGTTTACAGTGCAGTTTTTCAAAGCTACACGGATGTTGGTGCACTTACTCTAAGCCTCTGTGTTCACAACTTGACATTTTAATATCCAAGGGATGTTTTTCTGCCTGTGTTAAGACAGAAAATGAACACCGGTCAGCTTCCAATGTTAAAGCCTTCTATCTGGAGGGCCTGCTTTTTTTAAGACTCACTGAACCTTTATATACTGAAATAAATAAGCTGTATTTAAAATTAAAATGAATTGTAAATTGTTGGTGTGTCTGATTTATTTCGCCTTAATAGAGAGGATGAAAAAAGCATCTTACTATAAAACTTAGCAAAGCAAAAAACATTTTTCTAATTACAACATAAAATAGGTTGATGAAATACCAAATTATTAAACTAAAAGGTGTGCATACAGTTAAATAATCTATTTTTCTTTCTGGAAGTATTGTGTGTGGGTGTGTGTGTGTTTGTGTGGGGAGGGGGGGGGGGGGGGGGGGGGTGTTATAATCTCTTATTTTTTATTACTAGAAAAAAAATATGGTCCCTATCTTACACCTTTGACAATTAATGAATTTTTTTTATTTTGTCACAAAGGATAAATTAATCTAATTTCTGCCGTGTATATAGGATAATACCAGCCTTTTTATGATGAATAGTTTCAAATGAACTTTTATGAATTCCCTATAATTTTATGGCACCATGAGTGAAGCTCATGGCCTGGTACCCTGCAATACTGTTGCCTTACCCTTGCCAGTGGGAAGAGTAAGATCATTTTTGTGAAAATTTTTAAGGATCAGTTTAACACTCTATCTAGATACATCATGTAAATTAAAACTTTTTAAAGACCGTTTATTTCAGAAAATGGAATAGCTGTAATGGTTGCAGAGTTGGCTCTGAAGTGCAGCAGCAGCATCATCATGCACTGGAGTTGACATGTCAAACCTGTTCTCGTTACTTTGTTTGTTTTTCTCCGCTGTCTGGAAGCCCGCCTGTGGGTTAGGGACCTAAAACTCAAGAGGAAAATGCCAGTAGCCAGCAATGCTTTTCAGCTGGGTCAAATGCCTCTTATCTCCTTTCCTAAGCTTGCAAAGAAATACGGGGACGTATATCAGATTTACTGGGGTTGCATCGATGTAGTGGTCCTGAACAGAGCCCAGTTGATCCGAGAGGCTCTGTTTCAGCACAGCAGGGAGTTTGCTAGGAAGCCACACTTTATGTCCTTTCAGAGTGTATCAGGGGACAAAAAGAGTTGGACTTTCTCTAATCACAGCAACAGTCATATAAAAAAATCTTTTGAACATCAATTTGCCAGTGAGTCCAAAGAACTAGTAGAGAATCTCCTTAAACTGTGCACTCAGACACAGCATTTTAACCTGAAGCATCAACTGACAGTAGGTCTTGCCAATGCAATTTCTGCTCTGTGCTTTGGAAAATGCTACTGTGACGATGATCTAGAGTTCAGAGCGTTATTGGATAACATAGATCAGTTTGGACAGACAGTGATGGCTGGAAGTTAGTCGATGTCATGCCATGGCTTCAGACTTTCCCCAATGAAAATAAGACTTAATCCACAGGTCATAAGGGTAATGATTGATGCCATTATAAAAGTCCTTGCTGAGTCTGAAGATGACCCAGAGACAACAATGGCAGGTTTGATTGGTGTAGGCAAGGATACTCTCTCTACTACCATTTACTGGATTGTTCTCTTGCTGGCTAAGCACCCTGACATTCAAACAAACTCCATGAGCTCAGTTACAAGGTGGAAGGATGGGACAGGCTGCTTTCAGTTGAGGACAGAAAACACATTCCTCATCTGGATGCCTCTATTTATGAAACAATTGCTGTTTCCAAGCGTCTGCTTTAACCCCTAAATTCCTCAATCACTATATAGAGCAGGTACTATAAATTTTATTGTGAACTGACCGTTTGGACAGATGATCACTACTTTTCGCTCCTTGTTGGTCACATGGCTCTGCCTCACCGCACGGTGCCTGCACCATCTTTGTTATTGGCTGTTGTGACAAGAAATCACATAATGCTTTGCAAGGAGAGCCCTCACAAAGCATTATGGGATATATGTTCTCATCTAGTGACCGAGGATGATCACTACTTTTCAAGTCCACTACTTTTTCATACATTAGAGATTCAGACCCTCGTCTAAAATTCTATAATAATCACTATACAGCTCCCTAAATTTAGGATTAGGGAATACATTTATACACAACCTATGTGTTTTACCAGCTTTGTCCTTAACACCATTCCCCACCCAACCACCTCAGATGTTACCTTAGGTATCTCAGTATCTCTAAAGACGGAAAATTTGTATCAACCAGTGGTCTGTCAATCATGACCTCCTGATTTGGAAGAACCATGAAATCTTTGACCCTTCTCGCCTTTTAGATGAAAAAGGCTCCCTGGATAAGGATGTGACAACCAATCCATCAACATCATGACAAACATTTTAGAAAATGCATTATTCAACCACACCCATTCAACATCTTAAGTCATGATCACACTCCCAGAGTATAGGTACTGAATTACAAGACCAAACAGGTTTAAAATGTCTAAATACTGCAGTTTTTAGACTTGAGCAGATAAAAGAGAGTTATGGCAGTGAAAAGGCAGAAAGGCCTTTTAGCAGTTTACCAGATCAAAAGCTGCAATCAGAACCCAAGTTCTGCTTTGTGCTTAATACAGCATCATCAATGTAAACATTAAGAGTAATTATAACCCCGACCCTTTAATAAATGCAATAATAGCAGTTTAAAATAGCCTCTTCTCACATAGATCCACCGAATGATGGGCCTCTGTTCATGCAACTCCACCAAGCTATTTGTTGCTAGCTGAAAGAGCAGTCAGTCAGGTATTAGAAGGAAGACTAGTCGCTGTTTGGAATTAGCCAATTGGGGTGCAAGAACAACACACTAATGCTGATTGGCTGAAAAAACTATTCAGTATTAGATTCTTATTATGAAATACAAAGGTGATTGTTGGGAAAACATTATTATGAAATACTTAGTGACTTTTTAAAACTTAGGGCCCTGTCACACCTTGCCGATTTACAGTAGACATTGTATATCTGACGTCCAAGAATCTCCTGAAATGCTGGCATACAATCAAATTTTTTATTTTATTTATTTTTTTTTTTTTTTATTTTGGGCGTATGCATAGCATTTTCATAACGGGTCCAGAACTTATTTCTAACGAGAACCTAACTTATGCATATGGTACGGCAGCGTAATGCCCATATAAGGATGCACAAGCATCCTTATATGGGTATTACGAAGCATTAGTTAAAGTCTGCTTAAAAGTCTGCATAAAAGATTTCTTTGGTTGTGGTATTAACCTTGCTGCTGTTTACCGCCTGCCCCCCAAGAAAAACGAATAAATAAAACAAAAAAAGAAAGAAAAAAATTTTGTAGTCACAGCAGATTCAGTGTCATGTCCCATGTGGCCATGGCTGTGAACGCTGGGGGAATCCATCACCTTCTCGCTCACCCTATGATGGAGAGGAAGTCTGAAGGAGAACTGACTGTTTCCTCCTGTGAACCCCCTTTTATACCAAAACGGCTCCAATATGCCATTAAACAGTAGCTGTAAGTTAGAAACATGCTCAACGGCCGTCTGGAACCCTTCAGATACGTTGATATGTGTTGGAGATAAGTTCTTGTTAAGTTAAGCATAAGTTATGCACAGGTTACTCTTAGATCTTGGATAAGCTAGACACCACAACTTATGAGTAACTTACATTTAACAAAGGTCAATGTTACTTACCTGTAACATATGCCCCACAGATGGCATACGCTGGCATATACATACGTGCCATACAGCATCTGTTGCATGTTGACGTATGCTAGCGTGCTTCAACGTGCTTCAGCGTGCTCATAACTTATACAAAACATACCCGTAACTTATCCAACATATGCCAGCGTTTTTGACAGATTTTTCATGCGTCAAGGTGTGACAGGGACTTTATATTTTGAATTAAAAAAACAACTGTAATTAGGTAACATGCTTTAACATCATCTATTGATTTTTAATTAAATAATTCTTTTGAGAACTATACTTGCATTTAGTTATTTTGCACTTTCATAATAATACTTTTATTTGTATTATTTATTAGAGTAGATGTTCATTTCATAGTTATTTATCTATTAAATAATGAGCACTTCTGCATTCCATACATCTGAAGATATTGTAAAGAAAAATGAAAAAACTACTTTGTGAATTTTTAAACTCTCGTGTTTTTTGCCTTAAAGTTTTTTTTTTTTTTTTTTTATCATAGAGACCGCGTCTCCCTCTGTGAGTGGTCATTGGTATAACTGCGTTGTGTTTTCACAGGAACAGTCCTGCAGCAGAAGTTACATTTACATGGATTAAAACAGAGCAGAGTGAAGATGTTGTGGGTTTTTTCTGGCCCTCACAGTAGGTGAATCCCAGAGGATGGAATGAGCTGCCTGACCTCATATGATTCCAGCAGTTTCCCCCAAACAATCCATGAAATGTGTCCAACTAAAAGACTCCCTTTTACCCCCAACCCTGCGCTCCACACACACCCCACAGTGCTTGACCTGTGGAGTTTTACTTCTAAAAGGAAAACAAAAAAGCTGCTGTCTGAAAATTTTCCAGCTCTGAGAATATTTGCACGTACGCATAGCCACAGAGTGACCTCCTACAAGGCTCCCTTGGCGTCCATCACTCACATGACAATGCGAAACATCTATCTACCTTGCCTAAATGTTTTGGATGTTAATTAAACCTAGAATTGAGCAAATTATATGCTTTTCTGAGAAAAAAAAAATTGTTTGCAAGAAAATATCTCGTTTGACTAGAGCACAAAGAAACATATCTAAGCAATTATTTCGTCAGACACATATCCAATAAAAAGTAGTAATAACTCAACTTGATTCTATTTTGTTGAATTAGCTGAATTAAAGTTTTTTTTAAACCCTTATTTATTTGTATCTATGAAAATCCTTCATTTTACTTCAACTTCAAAATTATGCATTACATTCAAAAGCCCTTTCAAATCCTAAACAAAATACACAAAAGTATTTAGTTATTATAACATGGCAAAAATGAAAAGAAATACTTTCAAAAAACAATTATATTCAATATTATTGT
Organism: Cyprinodon variegatus; assembly: GCF_000732505.1. Classification (NCBI taxonomy): domain Eukaryota; kingdom Metazoa; phylum Chordata; class Actinopteri; order Cyprinodontiformes; family Cyprinodontidae; genus Cyprinodon; species Cyprinodon variegatus. Next base: position 127,232 of record NW_015151381.1, on the reverse strand, counting down.
ATTATTGAATATATTATTATATTCTATTGTATAATATTTTTACCAGATCCTTCTAGTTGTTTTTCAAACCAGTCCTGAATTGCTTTACTGGAATAAAATCTTGCATTTTCATCCAGTTTGAAGGTGCCTGTTATAAAAGCTTTTCCATAATGCTGAATCCCCTCATGGAATTATTTCACCTTTATAAACACTGAGCAGCTCATATAATTATGTTCCACTGAAAATTACAATCAAGTCGTGTCACCTTCAAACTAAACACGCCACCAATCACTGTAGTTTTAAAAGATCATAGGAAAACTCTAACAATTAGTGACTGTTCTCTGTTGGGTCATCCAACAATTAAAGAGACATGTGAAGTGATCCATTTCAATAAACAATTACTCAACTCCTTTCTATAGGGTGGGACGGCTGGATCTTGGGCCTTTGCTTGCATCGTGTTTTGGAATGGTGGCAAGGAAAGGGCCTTTGAGACAGAAAATAGACAGCATACAGTTTCATTTTCACAATTTGTTTTCCATATAACAAACAATTATTCTCAGGGAGTAAAGGAGGAAGTGTTCTACACTGGTCTGTGTCAGCAAACGGCTGTTTTTTGTTAATGGAAGGAAAGTCACGTCATGGTCCGAAGTGAGCTGTCCTGTTTGCTGTAGAAAAGGGAAGAGTTTAGCAAAAATTCATACAGAAATATTACTTAATATGCCACACCTCAAAAGCAAATGACACCAAATAAGTCTTGTTCATCTCTTGATAAATCAGTGGTAGTGGGCCTTAAGGTTGGGAACATGGGATTTCCAAGGAGGTCTAGCACGTACAACGACATAAATCAACTGCTGTGTCAGAAAGACCCTGTTACAAACTACACACACCAAATGTTATTTTCTAACCCAGAATGAAAATCTGCTTGAGAAAGCGTGTTATACAGGCAGGCGTATCGTATTTGCTTTGAAAAGGGGAATAAATCAGATTATTGCTGTGTGTATTTTTTCAAGTAACATGAGAACTCTGGAAAAGCATCAATTGGTGATGAACAAGTGGGAGTGAAGCCCAGGGAGATAAATGGAAGATGTCCAGATAAGTGCTTTGTAAACCGAAATTACTTTGACAACTAAAGGGGTTTGTAAAGAATACATTAATTAAGAGTGAAATAATCTTGAAAAAAAGTAGGATTGTTGTTTTTCATTATTTATTAATCTTTTTTTACAAGAAAGTAAGAAAGACTTTGCAAAGAATTTGAAATGTTTGTGGGGGGTCAATACACTGGTACCTAAGGTAGTTTTTTGAATCACCATTGTATTTTAGCATTGGTTCTAAAAGTTGCAAGCAATAGTAATTGTGTGTTCCTATCTCTTATAAAATGCAAGATACATGGTATTTAATTTTGCTCCAAAGCTGCTGTTTATCTATGTTTAATTCCCCTCGAGCTTATTGTCCTCAATGTTAAAATTAAAAAATAAAATTGTCATCATAATACATAATCTAAAAAAATCAAGAAATCACATTGTTTGATTTTTTTCAACAATTGTTTTGTATGATGCAGCTGCAAATAAGTATTTGAACACCTGAGAAAAACAATGTTAATATTAGGTAGAGACACCTTTGTTTGCAATTCCAGAGGTCAATCGTTTCCTGTAGTTTTTCACCAGGTTTGCACACACTGCAGGAAGGATTTTGGCCCACTCCTCCACACAGATCTTCTCTAGATCAGTCAGGTTCTGGGCTGTTCGCTGAGAAACATAGAGTTTGAGCTCCCTCCAAAGATTTTTTTTTTTATATTATGTCTCTCACAGTGGATGTGCATTTAAGATCACCATTTCAGACCAATCCATGATGTCTAAATGGGAGAACTTGCAAAGTTCAAGGCTCAGGAAACCCTTACAGGTGTTTCGAGTTAATTAGACGATTCAAGTGATTAGTTGAATGGCCTACTAGTATACTTTTTCACGATATTCTAATATTTTGAGATAGGATATTTGAGTTTTCTTCAGCTGTACGCCATAATCAGCTATATTAAAACAATAAAAGGCTTGCAATATTTCAGTTGATTTGTAATGAATCCAGGATGTATGACATTTCATGATTTTTAATTGCGTTACAGAAAATAAAGAACTTTATCACAATATTCTAATTTTCTGAGACAGTCCTGTATAAATTGTTAATTAAAAACTACTTTTTAGGTTTACTCAGTTTTTTTTCCCCTATATTTAAATTTTTTTCTGATGAGTGCAAACTTTTAGGTAAAAAAAAAAATATCCCAATACTATATTTAGCAAAAATAATCCTACACTTTTTTGCTTTAATACAACAAAAAAACAATACAAGTTGTGCTGTTTTTTTTTTTTTTTTTTCTGTCATGCATTCAAACATTTAACTAGCATTTGGAATGTTATCTATCAGTTAAAGAAGACTAAAATGCAAAGCAGGACAAAAATCAGGTAGAAAGTGGTAAAATGTAATACTGGAAGAGATGACATTATGAACAGAGCAACAGGGAGCATGAAGTAAACAGATGGAAAAGTAAAGGACAATGACTGCCAGAAAACTTAAATACAAGGAAAAAATTAGACGATGTGGAGACACAGGTGAGAGAGATCAAGTGAATTGGCATGCATAAGTGGAATGAGTGAGCTTAATTGCCAGGTGTGAGTGCAGAGGAAAAGCTGAGTAAATGAGGGAGGAGATTGGAAATAGACATAAATAGATGATTAAATGAAGAAGGAAAAAAAATGTAACGAAAAAGGAAATACACTAGAATACACCTAAGATAAACAAAACATTTAAACAGATGGAATAATGAAGAGTGTGACACATTGACTATGGCAGGACAATATTTAACAATTACAAAAACATAAAAAAAAACACTAAATGCTCAAAGTATCATGATAGAGTTAAGTGGTTGTTATGGAGACCAAAATATGGCAATCTTTGCAGAATTTCTCAAAAAGGGAGCTATGGTTATTTTTTCTTCTTGTTTTTAAAGCATCATTATGATTCTGCCTGATGTGTGTGTGGCGGTGGAGGCAAGATAAACATGGATCCTGATTCATCAGCGTTTTCCTCATTTCCAGCTGTTTAAAACTTTAACACAAACTATCGCTCTAAAGAAAAGCCATCTTCAGGTAGCCATCTTCAGCATACAAAGATACAGTAAGTATACAAAGCTATTTACTAAATTAGAATATTTTTTATCTTTTTTTTGACTGAATCACTTAATAGATTTTTTTTTAAACACAGAGGTTTTCAAGCTTTTATCTTTGTTTAATTAGAATATCTATTGTGTTGCATAGAGAAATGTTGGTTTGATAAAAATTATGTCTAATACAAGGTTAAAACTTCTTTTTATAAGATTTAATCTGCTAAATAAGACTACGTATATATGTTTCACATGGGTGGCATGTTTGCCAATCTTTACTATTAAAGTAGGAACTCATCAATTAAAAGTAAAATTGTACAACAAACTGTAACGTAAAAAGAAGTTCAACCTGGAGAGACTCACACAGAGAAGAGCTGCATTTAGAAAATATTCAATCTATGTATACAGGTTTTTTGCCCACATGCGACCTGGATCTAATTGTCCTCCAGCAGTCTAAGGCTACATTCACACTGCAGGCCTTGATGGTCAATTTCGATTTTTTTTTTTTTTTTGTGAAATCAGATTTTTTTGCGTTGCCGTTCACATTTCCACATATATACCACTTGTATGTGATCTCCTGTGTGAACTGCAGTCATACAACACAAGGGTCCTGCATGCGCAGTAGAGGACGCAGTGACGTTACAAGCCAGCTTGCTCTGTGTTTACAGAAGTAAACATGGATGGTAGTGCCGGCGTGCATATAGCGATCTTTCCCAACCATAAAAACACAATATTTTCAAGATGGTTAAACATAAATACTGCTCTCATAATTGTCCACCATGGTTATTGTTTTTCTTGCCACTTCTGCGTAGCAAGAAGCAGAATAGTGACTGTTATCTCCCTGGGCTTCACTCCCACTTGTATTAAAGACGTTCAGGTCGGATGAATGCGACCTGGCCGTTCAGACACAGGTCGCATTTGAAAAGATCAGATTTGTATCGGATTCAGGACCACATGGCCAAGTGGCCTGTGTCACATTGGAAAAAAACCTGATCTGTGTTGTTCAGAATGCCATGAAAAGACCAGATCCAAGTCGCATATGGGCCAAAAAAATTGGATTTGGGTCACTTTAGGCTGCAGTGTGAATGTAGCTGTCCAGTAGAGGACATCATTGCGTCCTCTACTGCGCATGCGGGACACTTAAGCTGTATGAATGCAGTTCACACAGGAGATCGCATGCAAGTCGCATATATTTGGAAATGTGAAAGGCCACGCAAAAAAAATTTGGGTTTCACAAAAACATTGGAATTGAGCATCAAGGCTAGCAGTGTGAACATAGTCTTATTGACTCTCTGCAATCCCTCACACAGAGCATACTTGTAGCGACAGTGGAGAGGAAAACTCCCTTTTAACAGGAAAAGACCTCCAGCAGAACCAGGATCGATTTGAGCCGCCATCTGCTTAAGGCCTACTGGTGTTCAAGGAGACAGAAGCAGATAAATACATAAATGAGATAAGCTATTTGGTGCTTGGGCCCTAGCAGAAGAGTTTGATGCTGTGAATCAAAGTACGCTTAGATGAGTAATCTAGAAACGGATTAGAGTAGCTTTCCCCCAGGGCCCAGACACTGCTGATGGAATAAGCCAGAGGGTGAGTGACACTGAGAATAGTCTGAGAACAGAGGAGGAGATTGGTGAAAGTTTGTTTGCGTGAGGGAGACAGGAGCTAGGCCAGGAGCTACGGTAAATGAAGGCGATATTGAAAGATGATTGGCTGTGGAGAAGGTGCGGCTTCCGAGTTGATTGGCTGGAGCTGAGAGAGTTACATCGCAGGTGGTTCAGGTGAAGGTGATAAAAGTCTTCCAGATTGAATTTACTCTCAAGCAACATTTTAGGGAAATACAGGTTTTCTATTACATTCATCAATCCATTTATCTGATTATACTTGCAGGGTCAATGGAATAAATGCAAAGGGAAATATTTACTTACTAAATAAATTCTGAAATTGAAGTGGTGGGGTTATACATATTCTTTGCAAACAACTTTGTAAAAAGTTAATTAAACAAAATAAACCTATGAAGTACATGTTTTTAAAGATAAATATCTAAACATTATTACCATGCTGTGACTCTGCTGTGAAAATATGAGAGCCATAATAATGCAAAACAGAGGTAAAATACCTCTCCATGATTTTAATATAAGTGATCTGTTCATTTTTCTAGGTTATGTGGTAAAGAAGTAAAATAGGCTGACATCAGGCAGGACACAAATCCAACATTGTTGAAAGTTATTAGCATTTTTATTTGTATGCATTGGATCTTTCACCTTTAACCCAAGTGAATAAAAGGTCAACATTTCCCCAGTTAAACTAACCCAATAATTCAATGCAGAGACAATGCTGCCAAATTGCTATGATGGTCTTGATAAAGACCATAGAGGACTATGATTTATGTTGGCAGACGAATCCTGCAGTCATTTAGGAAGGCTCCCACTTCAAGGAATCATAAAATGTGTTACAGCAACAAGTAGGCCGGATGAACCCACATGCTGGGATGAAAGAAAAAAAGAAAACCTCTTTTCTTAGGATGTGGAGATTGAGGGTTTTCTCATAAACAAAGGAATTAGAAACTTGAAAGTAACATAATTAGAAAATATTACAATAAAGAAAAACACATTAACTTTACAAATACTTTCTCTGTTGATTTAATTTGTCCATTACATATTTTAAGTGTCAGATATTTGACAACTTGGCTTTACTCTCTTTACTGCTATCCTCCCCCACTAAAATTTTATGTGCTGGACAGATAACACAAGACAAACATTTGTTTCTGGGAAGCATGCATAGTAGCGAAAATTCTGCAAAGCATTCTTAGCAGGGTAAGAACAGCTTCAAATGTCTAGTGACAAAACAGTAGCACCATTAACAAGTATAGAGCAGTTGTTAGAAAACAGTGCAGCATGAATAAAACCATATGAAGGAACTGTTGGCTTTGAAGGGTCAGGAGAAGAGGTACCGGAAGACAACTTGAGCTGCAGCGGCGGTAGGGATCACAAAGAATAACAGAGTGGGGATAAAAGGTGCTTAAGGAAATGCTGGGGCTAACAGCAGGTTCCGGACACATGGTTTACACAGCCTTCCAGCATTAGAGGACTTGGCTTCTTCTCCTCCTGCAGCACTTGCAGCAGCAATTTTCTGAAAAGATGCTGCTTATGCAGCGACATATCATTCACACTGTTACTGATGAAAAAAAATTAAAAACCTGAGATCCTCCTGAGATTTGTTAGCAATATGTCAGTTATGATAGATAGCGGACAGTTCTGTGCATCACATCTGATCACACTTCATATTCAGAGAAAGCTGTGAAGTTTACAAGAGTGTAAAGACACACGTTGTGACTTATAACAACAAACAGTAAGTATTCATCTGGTGATCTCATTGGGTTATGTAAGACAGCTGGGTGCTGCCAGATCATGAGACAGAGTGCAGAGGAGGCATTCAGGTACATACAGCTAAACACGCAGCTCCTCTCACACCAAAACCATACTTGGAAATAGCTGGTTGAGTTCCAGCATTCAGGAGCCAAGCACTAACAAAATGCTTTAAAAGATGTAAACAGTTAATGATTAAAAATGGAGCATATATTCACTTTGAGACGTATCTCACAAATATTTTTTAAATCATGTCAGGAACATAAGATAATGGCTCTGTGTGAACCATTAAGCTTCTGCTTCTTTTGGGATCTCTAAGCTTTTATCTAATATTTTGTATCTCTTCAAATTTTACATTTGTCTTACAAACTGATTCTTAGTAAATTACAGCAACTTCAGATATTGTAAATTGTAATACCATTTGTATATATCTGGGGGGTTTAGAAAAGTACAAATTGCATGTATCAAATGACAGCCAGAATTTTCTTGCTGAAAAGTATTTGGAGTGAAATGCTCTTGGGAACGATATCCAGTTAAAATCCTTTCTACAAGATGCACCAGAGTTGTCTTTAATTATACACTCACCGGCCACTTTATTAGGTACCCCATGCTAGTAACGGGTTGGACCCCTTTTTGCCTTCAGAACTGCCTCAATTCTTCATGGCATAGATTCAACAAGGTGCTGGAAGCATTCCTCAGGGAGTTTGGTCCATATTGACATGATGGCATCACACAGTTGCCGCCGATTTGTCGGTTGCACATCCATGATGCGAATCTCCCGTTCCACCACATCCTAAAGATGCTCTATTGGATTGAGATCTGATGACTGTGGAGGCCATTTGAGTACAGTGAACTCATTGTCATGTTCAAGAAACCAGTCTGAGATGATTCCAGCTTTATGACATGGCGCATTATCCTGTTGAAAGTAGCCATCAGAAGTTGGGTACATTGTGGTCATAAAGGGATGGACATGGTCAGCAACAATACTCAGGTAGGCTGTGGCGTTGCAACGATGTTCAATTGGTACCAAGGGGCCCAAAGAGTGCCAAGAAAATATTCCCCACACCATGACACCACCACCACCAGCCTGAACCGTTGATACAAGGCAGGATGGATCCATGCTTTCATGTTGTAGACGCCAAATTCTGACCCTACCATCCGAATGTCGCAGCATAAATCGAGACTCATCAGACCAGGCAACGTTTTTCCAATATTCTATTGTCCAATTTCAATGAGCTTGTGCAAATTGTAGCCTCAGTTTCCTGTTCTTAGCTGAAAGGAGTGGCACCCGGTGTGGTCTTCTGCTGCTGTAGCCCATCTGCCTCAAAGTTCGACGTACTGTGCGTTCAGAGATGCTCTTCTGCCCACCTTGGTTGTAACGGGTGGTTATTTGAGTCACTGTTGCCCTTCTATCACCTCGAACCAGTCTGGCCATTCTCCTCTGACCTCTGGCATCAACAAGGCATTTCCGCCCACAGAACTGCCGCTCACTGGATGTTTTTTCTTTTTCGGACCATTCTCTGTAAACCCTAGAGATGGTTGTGCGTGAAAATCCCAGTAGATCAGCAGTTTCTGAAATACTCAGGCAAGCCCTTCTGGCACCAACAATCATGCCACGTTCAAAGTCACTCAAATCACCTTTCTTCCCCATACTGATGCTCGGTTTGAACTGCAGGAGATTGTCTTGACCATGTCTACATGCCTAAATGCACTGAGTTGCCACCATGTGATTGGCTGCTTAGAAATTAAGTGTTAACGAGCAGTTGGACAGGTGTACCTAATAAAGTGGCCGGTGAGTATAAGGATGCCATTGGATTATTACCATACCCCTCCCCCACTTGTTGCTCCCCCTAACGAGTTTTTGGAATAAATCTATAAAATTGAAGTGAAACCTATCAGCTACAACAATTATCTGTCTATTAATTATGTTTTAATAATTTGTCCCTAACTGTGCATTTGTTTCTGGCTTTCTATTGGTTGCACCCTAAAATGACATGAGGATCATATCTACAAGAAATATTATGACAATAACTGTTTAAAAGTGTTTAAAAGCTGAGGAATAAAGGATGAAAAGGCAAGAACTGACACAGTGAAACCAAGTTCAAGGTTCTTTTCATACACTGGAGGTCAAATACCAAAATTCTGATGGAAGCAGGAGTAAAACAAGAAGGGTCAAATATTTACCAGAAGGCTAAGTTTAAATAAAAAAACAAGGCTGGAACGCTTGACTCAAAGGATAAAGACAAACTGGCAAAGGGAAGCTGCATGACTGAGAAATAAATAGGCCACTTAACAAAGGAGGATTACAGACTCCAGGTGAATGACATTAAGGTGTGGTAGATCCTGATTGCAGGGAGGAGCTTAGGAAGTAAAGTTGCCTAAAATAAGATAGGATATGAATACAAAATAAAACAGGAAGCGAAAAGAAATAGTAACGCAAGTAAACGTAACTAGTCAGTTCTGGCATAATAAGTCAGATATTTGGTGTAAAGGTATTTAGAGTTACACTTACAGAAACCTGAATTACCTTTGGATTCTTATTGTTTTTTACTTTAAGGAGGCGGTGCCTCCTTAAAGGCACCGCATGGTTCAGTGGTGGAGCAGATGCTCAAGATACATAGGGTACAGTCATCAACTGCATGTCAACTACTTCTCTCTCTGCCATATTTCCCATCTAGCTAGTATAGAAACAAATGGTAATTAGTGGTATAAAATAGAAAACATAAAGAAATAAAATAAAACTTGTTTAATCCTACTTTTTCAATTTAGCTATATACCAAGACATAGTTCTGTGATCATAATGATCAGTTTGATACTAATTCTCCTTAAAACAGCCCAAGACTCAGAAAATATGCATTTATGCAATACGCATTTCAACGGTTGCTATGTTTAAGGACATCTTTTGTAAACTACAATCAAATAGAAATTCTAGAAATATCCATTCTTATTTGAAATGAAATATTTTCTCAGTGATCTGATGAGAGAGAAGGTTTTTGGCATGAATGGCTGAATCAACATAGTGCATCTGCACAGGTACATTTATTGTTGTCACTCGGCTCTTATCTTGTGACTGTAACACAAAGAAATATCTGCAGCTTTACCTCACCAACACTGCGGTGGAGTCAAGAGTCAGAGTGTCTGTTCTAATTCTACAGACTGAGATCACTCAGTGGAGGAGAATCCATTAGGCAAGTCTGGACTTTGGATGACTCCCCAGAAGCATGGGGCCCATCATATAGCCAGCCACCACCCCCATCCGTCCAAGCCATGTTTTTTCTTGTCTCCTCTCTTTCATTCCACTTCCCTCCACCCCCCACCCCCACCAGCTTGGCTGCCAGGAACTGGGATGTTTAGACCTCAGCTAAAAGCTGCCTCCAAGGTAGCACTTCTCTTAAGTGCCAGCAAAAATAAGACATTGTGCTCTCTCGCTGACTCCAACTCCCACCTCCCCTCATCTTACTCACTGCCAGGAGCTGCAGCCAACAACTACAATCTGTTCTTCTCCCATTTTACCCCTTCGGTTAAAAAAAAATGCTTGCTTTTCCCTAGACAGTGCATGTAGATATACCGACCTGTCAGAAATTACTGATCACTTACTGGATTTGTTGTTGTAAAACTCTAAATTGGTAATTACATGGTCTGTGGTGTATGGAAACGGGCAGTTTAGCTTTGTATTTTCACAATAAAGATTTTATAATCTGCTGCACACTTCATACCTAGTATCCTCTAAGAGAATTCATACAAAATACAAAAAAAAATGCAATTATAATCTAACAGTGTCAGTTATTGCACTCCTAACAAAGAACTGTGCAATCAGTCAAAAATGAAAGAGTGCGAGGCACACTGAGCAGAAAATCTAATTAGGGTTTACTACTTTAGCTATGTAGAAGGACAGCAAACATCTACAACAATTTGCTTGGGGACCAAAGTTTTACTTTAAGTTCCGCTTATCAATATGTGTGACACATAAGAAAAACCCCAAACACACCATCCCCAAAGGGAAATATGATTTTGGCCATATAATGCCATTAGGGTGGTTTATTTATAGCCGAGTGGCTGTGTTCACCATAAAATAGAGAGATTACACCCTTTTCAGATTTCGATGTGTAAACATATAGAAAACTAGGTCTTAACACTCCACAAATACATACAAACTTTTAGTCAGTCTCTTCAAACCCCCAAAGTCAAATTAGGTTTGTGGTTTTTAAGTGCCAAAAAGTTAAAAAAAAAAAATTAACTTTACAAAGTTTTTATAATTTAAAAAGAAGAAAAATTAAACTAAATATATTAAACTGAATTTCAATTATTCTAGTGATTTATTATAATGGACATTCAGGGTGACCTGCAATTGTAATCGTTTACCCTTATAAAATGACAATTAAACCTGGACAAACCCAAATGAACTCAGAGTTATATCTCATAATGTATGCAGATTTTATTAAGAATTTTATTATGATAAAATGTTAAATTGTACATGTTAACCATCTTCTATGTCTACAAGATAAATAAATTTAAAAAAGTGGAACTGCCTAGCAAACATATTACAATATTTGACATCTGTCTTTTTACTTGTGGCAAGTCACCAATACTGGAGCATGAATGTCCACTGACATCATGAATACATCTGTAATTTAGGTCCAGAGCAAACATTTTAATGGACAGGTCAGAGCAAAGAGACGGCTGACTGTATCCTCCTGAGCGGACAGCTGGGAAAACATGACACTCTCTACACTCTTCTCAGCCTTAAAAAAAACCCTGCCCCCTAGAATTGAAATCCCAAAAGTTCTCATCCTACAGGAACCATCTGGTCCGTGTCCTTTGGTTGACATCATACCTTCTAGTCACTTAAGAGCTTCCAAGACAACCATGTGAAGAATATCAGTGAAATCTAAACTCCAGTTTTGAAAGATTCCAACATAAAACTAACTGCAATTCATTCTAAAAGCAAAGCTGGCATTGTGACACATTCACTCATGTTAAATTAATGATGACGATAGCTAACGATGATATGGTACAAAATGGTTTCTATGATGGGTTTTAACTGTCATGGGCTATACAGAAGCTATAAAATGACCATCCTTAACATTTGCTGCAGACTCCTCCCACCCCAAAACTGCTGAGTCAATACTTTTAAGAACTACCTTTTGCTGCAGCTACAGCAAGTATTCTGGGAAATGTCTTCACCAGCTTTTTGGACCTATAGAGATTTTTGCTATTTATTCTTTGTAAAATTGCTCAGCATCATTCCGAATGGCTGCTGCCTGTCTTTGAAGATATTCGTTTAAGTCTGAAAAGAGATTTAGATCTTGATTATAGGTTTTGCAGCCTTCAATTGTTTTTTTTTTTTTTCTGTTTTTTTAATGTTGGACCTTTATTTAGATCAATGAATCTTCCTATTTACTGTGAGCAGCTTTCCTGACTGGGTTAAAGAAAAGGCTCTGTCACATTCCAAAGTGGGAATGGAAAATTCAGGTGGCATATTCATTTTCCATTACATTACATTACCCTCATTACATCATGAACTTAAACCAGTAGGTTAGGTCTTGGTCTTATCTGACCGGAGCACCACTTTCCACATGTTTTCTGTTTACCCTTTATGACATGCAGCAAACTTCAGAACATTCTATTCTATTCTATTCAGTTTATTTATATGGTGCCAAATCACAACACGTCATCTCAAGGCACTTAACAGTTCACCAGATTATACAGACAAATTGATTGTGAGTTTTTTATGTAAGGAAAACCAGTTGATTGCATCGATTCATTGACTCGAATGCAGTCCCTCACACTAAGCATGCTTGTAACGACAGTGGAGAGGAAAAACTCCCTTTTAACAGGAAGAAACCTCCGGCAGAACCAGGCTCAGTGTCAGCGGCCATCTGCCGAGGCCGACTGGGGTTCAAGAAGATAGAAGCAGGGATACAAAAACCAGCTGTAAAAGGCAGCCCTAGAACATGACCTCTAACGTTTTGTTTTTTGTTGGGGTTTTTTTATGTCTTCCTTTCAACCAATTTTCAATAACGGCCAAAATTGTGGGGAATAAAGCAGATAGTGATTGGCAGATCATCTCATTGGAGCCGTGTATATCCCTCCAGAGTTACTACGGGCCTCTTTGCTGCCTCCCTTATTAATAGTTTAGACGGACATCCATATTTTGGTCACTTTCCAGTTGTGCAATGCTCTTTCTTTGTTATAAAGGTAAATATAACATTCATCCATACTATGTTTACCAGTAATTTCCATTAAAAACTGAGCTCTTAACAGAATAACTATATTGAAATTATATAACACTAAGTTGGACTCTAATGACTAATTATATGTGTCTTAAATGCAGCTGGTTTTGCTGGATTGTATTAACAGTTGTCAAGGTGAAACAGGCCTGAATACAAACCTAGCACATTTTTCAGATTTTCATTAAATAAAAAAACAAAATCTCCTGCTAGTGCTTCAAACACTATTTTCTATGGGTCAAGTAATAAAAGATGCCTCTAACTTTAGAAATGTGGAAAAACTCTATTGAAAAGACCTTGCAAATGTTTAAGCAAAAAACAGGATTAAATGAGGAATCAGTCAAGAAAAGAAAATATCCAGTGTAGAAAAGCAGATATATTGTTGGAGTTGGACATGGGTTGTTCATTTGTCAGTGCACTAATGAGATGTGAGCAGGCCTTGCTCGTTGGTATTCCAACTATAATACATGGGAAATGGTATGCTCACAGCAAGGAAATGACTAAGATGGAGAAATGGAATTCCACAAAAGCCGGGGATATCTAACACTGGATTTAGAAACAACTAACACAAGCCACAGCTTGATGCCAAAACCTGTGCAGCCAAACCACTGTTTAATAAATGGTTAGAAACTTGTGGAATAGGATTCCCTGGATAAAAAAAAAGATTGTGAGGCATATTTGGACCTAGTCTTAGAAATACAAGAGCTGAAAAGTAGAACTGAGTTTGGCGAAAGAAAAAAAAAAACGTATATTTCTGGCATATTCAACATTCCAGCTAATGTATTTGTATAGTCTGACACGCAAAGGAGAATATTGGGTGTGATTATTTGACATTAGCGTCTTTTAGGGAGAGGAAAATAGAACCAGTTTTTAAGGAAAAATTCCAAATGTATCACTGACATGAGACAGGGGAGCAGCAATCTTTATCTAATTTTCTTGAAAAGCTTTGTGACATCTCTGTAAGATAAGTGGAGAGAGGAAACAAATTAAGCTTTCCATGTGGTATGTTCTTTTTCTGGCTCATTGCTTGGCCCGGCTGCTGGAGACCTCTGTTTAAATGGAGTGATACATAGAGGATAAGGAGTGAGTCGGTGAAGCACTCAACATGCATGAAGGAAAATAGCCTCCCAAATGGGTTTGATGGTTGGGGACCAGAATGTGTATTAATCTGGGCTGGCAGCCAAGCCAAACAGCCCAATGGGACAAAGGGAAAGCTGCAATTAGGAAAGAGAGTTCAAATGAAGTGTCTGGGGGTGGGATAAAAAAAAGGCGAGACAAATGCCATTATAGTGCAGAAATGAAAAGAAGCCAGAATGCAACCTGGGAGTCGAAGGAGTGTTTCCTCCGCTGAGAGGATTGTGAATTGATATGGAGCCACCTGTTAAATGATGCCGAACACACTCAGCACACCCTCATGTGAAAACATACTCGGCACTCTGCACACACTGCCGCCTTTCTCTTTTGCCTGTACAACAAACACACACTAGATGGGCTCCTGAGGAATTTCTGCAGAGTCCCACAAGCTGAGGAGCAGGGCAGTCCACAAACCCAGATGGAGATGTTACGTGACAAGGAGAGGGTTACATGTTTTAGAAAGTGTGCATCTGTTTAGAGAGGTCTAGTTGGCCATTAACTAACACTGGAAATTTCATACAGATACGAGATTTATGGCAGTGTGCTTTGGTGACTGCAAATGAGTTACTATTTTTTTTTTTTTATTAACTGACATGGAGAAGGCAAAAAAACTATTCTTTATGTGAGAGTAATAAGAAGGAAGCTGTTGTTTAAAGAAGTCAAATGTAGAGGAATCTGGTAAGATGCGACTAAAGGCTCCATATAAGTGGCTCCTACTTAAGCAAACTGAGCGCATGCTGTGAGCTTGGCAAAGTCCCGGAGTACATTTCAGTCTTCATGGTTATGGGACTCCTGCATTTTTCATTTAAAATGCCTTCATTTCCCACACCACCATAGACAAGTTTACCTCATTGCTTTACGAAAACAAAACAGAAACAAAGACTGTGTCTGAACGTCTGCCCTAACCCCTAAATCCCTAAATCACTATATAGAGCGGGGACTTTATAGTGAACTAAGTGAAATAACCGTTCGGACAGAGGATCACTACTTTTTGCTCCTCCTTGGTCAGGTTACTCCGCCTCCCGGCATGGTGCCTGTGGCAACTTTGTTATTTACCGATGCTACAACAAATCCCATGATGCTTTGCGAGGGGACCTCTCACAAAGCATTTTGGTATATATCTGCTTCTCTAGATGATCACCACTTTTTAAGCTCATTTTGGGAAATTTAGAGTCCACTATTTTTTCATCCAATAGACATTTGGATCCTCATCTAAAATGGTGTAACCATTACATCGGCCCTACATAGTGGTTAGGGCAGACATTCAGACACAGCCAGAGTCTAGATGGGTTCGCTGCGCCATTGCCATTTAAATCAGTTTGGTATAAATACTCATTCCTGGCAAGAAGTACTTTCTAGTTGCGGAGTGTGGTAAAAAACAAAACAAAACAAAAAACACTGCACCTGTTTACACAGTGTCCGTCTTGAATCTGAGCAGACTCCATGCAGACGTTTGCAGATGCATGGTGGGCGAGTAAGCAAAGTAAGGCTGCTTTCACATTGCTTTTGAATGCTTTTAAAGCAACCTTGTAACCACCAGGGGATGTTTTACCTGTAACTTTCAAGTTTAGCCCCTGAAAAGCTACTGGCAATATTGCACGGCTGCAAAATTAAACAGCCTCCCTCCAGGCTTTGGAAGTAAAAACAGACCACTTTGGCGCAGCAGTTTGACAAGTCATGGAGTTACTGGCAAGGACAATGCTACATCCAACCCTCTAGAATAGGTTATACATCAGAGAACCAAAAATATGTTCGATCAAGTAAGTATCAGATCTGTTTTCTTAAATGCCAGAGACTGTATATTGACCTGAAAAATCCTTTAGTATCTCTTATGAAGCTAATACTTTGGTCAAAGGATATCCAGGGTTGCTTAATTTGTCCCAAGGTCCAGTTTAAGGGGTGGATCATGGCAGTTTGAACCCAGTCCAGGACCCAAAATAGACCATGGAACCATATGCTGGCATGGTTACTTACCTGGAGTGGTTGCTTGCAGTGCAGAACCCTGCTTTACTGCATGAGGGGAAGTGTAATAAAAAAAGATGACAAAGTAAGCACAGGTGCAAAACTACCATTTGAAACAAAAGTAAAATCACAATCAGAAAAACACTGTACTAAAGCAATACTACCCCTGAAATCCAGTCATAACGATATGTTATGACTATGTTATTTGGCCCGGTCTAAAAATCTGTGGGTAAATGCAAATGGTCCTGACAGAAGGAATACATTTCTACCTTTAATCATTTGACCTTCCCTTGGCCGTTAGACAGGCCTCTTCACATTCTAATTTAAATCTCTTCTTAAGACCCATTTATTTTCCTTGGCTTTTAAGAAAATGTGAGATGTTGAGTTTGTCTTTGTGTGTTGCTTTTATTGTTTTATTATTGCTTTTTTTACTACTGTTTTGTTACTGCTTTTATACACCACTTTATTGTTTTTGTGATTATTTGTATTTATGATTGTGTATAGCACTTTGGTCTTATTGGTTGTTGAAAGTGTTTTATAAATAAAATTGGTATGGTATGGTATGGTATGGTATGGTATGGTATGGTATGGTATGGTATGGTATGGTATGGTATGGTATGGTATGGTATGGTATGGTATGGAATGGAATGGTATTTGCTGGGAGGAATTCTTGGACCAGCAGTGTGAATACACTCCCTAAATTTAACTTTTTGGTCTACACACAAAATGCTACTTGGATACAAGTGGCTGAAATGAGATTTCTCCACAGGGTGGACAAAACGGAGTGTATCTCTATGGGCACTCTCTTAGAGATAGGGTGATGGGCTTAATTATTCAGAGGAGGCTTTGACAAGAGCCACTTCTCCTACCCAACTAAAGCAGTCAGCTAAGATGGCTAGCACATATTTTTCGTATCCCCACTCCCTTTGTAGGTATTCCAGGCACATCCCACCAAAAGGAGGCCCAGGGGACAACCCATGAAACCTTGGAGGGACTATTGCCCCATTGGTTCCTTACAACCATTTACACATGACACTAGCATGGTTCCTTCCCTTCTATCTGCAGTCCATGATAATACAGCTCTCAAGGCAGGAATTATGCAGACAACAAGGCCTGCACCCATAACATTCAGGAACTTATGTGCCAGGATAACGTCCTCCGCCCAAATTTCAATGAGAGCCTCGGTCTCTGCATAATCCCAGGTCGCACCCGTTGATGCCATTTCTCAGGACGTTTTCAAAGGGGTAATGTAAATGGGGCTTATGTCTCTTGGCTGGCCCAAGAGCACCTCAGTCTTCCCCCAGCAGACCTGAAGGAGGTGCCTGTGGAGAGGAAAGTGAAGAAGGAGACGATGAGTACAAGTACAAACTTCTACCAGTGAACATCATGAGCGCTTGTGGAAAGCTGTTAGAAACTAAAGAAACATAAAAACTGAAAGAAAAACTATAAGAAGCTGAAAAATAATCTTGTCTCAGAGGTTTACCTATCAGCAGGAGAACCACCCAAAGATGCAATGTAATTTAGAGTAAAATGACATTCATGTGTTTTGATCGCCCAGACAATCAATAAATCTGTGGAAAAACATAAGAATTAATGTTGATAGACAATCTCCCCCCGATCTGACCGGGCCTGATATATTTTGCAGAATAGAATGGGCAAAACTTAATCAATTACAGTAAGTAAATACAGTTAAGTTGGTAGAGACATTGCCCAAAAAAACTGCTACTGTGATTTCTGTGTCTTAGCCACATAGCCAGGGGTTTAAATGCATCTGCATACTTTTTACTTTTTTTGTGAAAAACCATGTATAATTTTCATTTTGACTCACAAGCATGTTCTTGTTTGTGTTGGTTTGTAACATCTCAATGGAATACTATAAAGCCTGTGATGTAATGTGACAAAATGTTTAAGGGGAACAAATTCTTAGCATGGTACTGCATTTAGGAGCTTTTGCACACAGTTTTATGCATCTAGCTCCTTTACAAGTTCAAGGAGAACAGAGAGGAGGGCATAAGAGATGCATACTGCAAAGAGTGTTCTCCCAAAACTCTGAAAGTGATTTTCTCACTATATCACACAGGAAATTATTCATTAGGCTGCAGCCCAGTTGAGATCAGTCTGACAGGGAATAAGAAACAGCTCCTCACCCCAGGCTGCTGCGTTTGGAGTGTGCACTGAGACACAAAGAGGGAAGATGGAAAGCAGCCCACGAAGCCACTGATATAAGAGGAAGGAGTGTATTTAATATGGCAGTGAAGGACACAAGCAGATGGTTGGAAGATGGAGCTGGAGAAGGACGAGGATGTACTAAAGGAGGGAGGGGAAAAGCTGGAAAGGGGTACAAAGGGGGAGTCTCTGTGGCTTTGAGTAAACGGTACAACATCTCCCAGACAAACTCGTCTTTCCTGGAACACGGCAGGGCGGCCCAAAAAACGAAACAGAAAAACGCAATGTTCTAATCCTTCTGAGGTCGCCTTTAACACGTCTTCGTCAGCCGTTTCAATGTTCTGTCTTACCCGCTGTCACGCTTGGGAGATGGATGCCAAAGCAGTAAAGAATTAAAAACTAAGAAAAAAGAGACTTCAGAACCAATAAAACATTAATGTCTTTTTTTCTTTGTACTGATGAGGACGTTGCCAAGTTTAACAAAACTCACTCTAAGACATAAATCTGTGCTCTATATGAATTTCTGTATTGAATGTTCCAGCATTATAAAAACATTTGCAGACACATTTACTTTGTAAACATGAGAAATTCCAAATGTGTACAAATTATGCAAATAAATCTTTATTTGGAAATGAAAAGTGTTTTTATTTTAACTGGCAGCCCTTTGTCACAGATTCCGTCTGTGATGTTTATAAACAAGATCTCAAGGCATAGTCCTGAATAGGACAGTGTCTTGTTTGAGAACCTCAGGGTCAGATGATGGTGTTCTGTTCTCATCTTCAAGAAAAGCCAACCCTTGCTTCCAGCAGGACAGTTCAATTACCTCAGTGCTTTATTCACTGGTGATGGTAAAGATAGGGGGAGATATATGGATGATTTCTGACACATCCATTTAAAGGTTTTCTATTCAAAAGACCCTGAGACATTCTGGAAACTCATTGAAAAGACTAAAAATGCCTTCTTATACTGTGTGAGAAGAAGGATGGGCTTGCCACATTTATGCAACAATCACATCAGTGGTATCATGATGGTGGTTTGTGACTTTTTAACAGAATGAGTATTGTTCATATATTTTTTGGCTTCTGACTAACAAATAACTCCATATTTGTGTGGCCTTGAAGAAGGCCACAGACCAAGATGCACTGGTCTGAAGTAAAGTGTGTTCCTGTACTTCAAGGGTTGCTGAAGTTTTCACCTTACCAGTTCATTTATCCTCTTTCGTGAAAGTTGGTGAAGTTTTTCTCAGAAATGTTGGATCTCTGTTTAATATATATTTAGATGGGTGTAAAAGAAACACATCTGTGATGCTCGCCTGTTGCGTCTCTAAACAAGTAACTGTTTCAAGAATGAGCCGCTATGAATAAACATGTTTTGTTTATCAAAAACCAAAACTAAATTACTAGGTCACTTTAACTGCTAACTGTTTGACATCTAAATGGCTATTATTCAAGCAGGCCGCTGCCCTGAACTCTTATCCTTTTTCCAAAAATCCCTCCCTTTACTCATCTAAAACTCCCTTTTCATTAAACATAACACACTTTACTTAATAGCGAGCTGTAAACGTAGGGTTTAAATGCTTGCATGTCAAGATGTTGCATCCTGTTATGTTCCTTTGGAATTTTTTGATAAAATGCAATCATTCATGCAGCACTCCACCCACCCATGATGGTGAAAGATAAAGGGGATCTCTGTAAGTTTGAAGTAACGGGTGACCTGAGCAGAGCTGAAGATAAACCATGCCTTTTCCTCAAGTGTTGAACAGTATTTTTGAAGGGATAAGAATAACAGAGAAAAGGAGAAGAGCCAAAGATAAGAGAGGCCTGGACTGGATCTTGAGATTCATTGCTCAACCTCACAGTTTGATAAAGTGAGAAACAGAGTTAACATCTAACATCTATTGGTCTGAGAACATAGCAATCTCCCTGACCACATTACATTTAAAAAATGACAATCTCCTTCCTCACTGTCATCGATCATCTCTTAAAAACCATAACTGTGATTGTGTGTGAACAGAAGTCGGTGCTTCCAAGAATTTGCTCTAAGTTACTCGCAATAGTCATGCAAGCCATCGACACAGCCTGAAAGCCACAAAACATGTGAAAGAGATAGACTCTGGATGCATTTTTTAAAGGATTTTAAAACCAAGATGATAATCTTCCTGTTTACGGTTACAAAAAGCCAATAAATTATTACATTTGTTTGTAATTTACTGGCTCCCTTCAACTGAAGTGGTCTTTTCTAATTAATTATGTCTGGGCTATTATTTCCTCAATTCCTCTTTCTTACATGTTTGTCTTTGTTTTCATTTTTTTATCTGACCCTGATTTATGACTGTGCAGTAAGGCACAATAACCTCCTTTTTTATGAGAATATATGCTTGCAGATGTAATGTTAAAGTGGGGCTCTGTGGAGTAATTGACAACCATCAATATCCTCTGTGTATTATACATGCTAAGTATTACCTTAAACATGTTTTCCCACCCAATGCTCTTTTTCTGTATGAAAGTTTGAGGATAACTGAGCTCTTGTGTTTAAGAGTCTTGGTGTTATTAAAAGGTAAATCACACTTGAGGCAAAACTTAATGTTTAACATATTCATTTGGCATTTATAAGTGGCCATAAACTCCTAACATTGGTTTTCGACAACAAGTGAAGAATCAGAAAGCCTCTTTGATTAAACTTTGGGTTTTATGAACAAAAAGAAGACCTTAGAGTTTATAGATTCAAACACTAAATCAACCACTTCCCAGGCTGTCATCACAACATTTCACATTATGCTTTACATCTGCTTAAATGATGTTTCAGTAAAACAACAGAAAACCCTCTCTTCAATAAAGAACCACCTGAGGAAGCCTTTGTGCAGCTTCTCTGTTTTCGTTATGCTTTTAACAAAGTCAAGCTGTTGCTTTGGTTCTGCCAAGCTCTGTGCTGCAGCCATTTTCCCAAGAAGAAGCCATTTCTTGGGCAAAAAACATTGCGATATACAGAGCAGATTACCTCTGCTGGACATAAACAGCAACCACATGGTGCAACAAATAATGGGAACCATGATGGCAACCAAAGGCCTGAAGAGAATCTTTATTTCCTTCAGTTCAAGTTGTATGCATTTATATCATTCCTCCTGCTTTGTGCAAATATATACCTCTCTAAAGTTCTCATCTTCACAGTCCTTACAGCATAGCCTTCGTTAGAGACTTACTCTAAAAACACTTAGGTGAGTCTAAAATATAGTTCATGTCCACTACTGTCTCAAATATAAAGTATTTCTAATGGTTTAATCTTTTCCAGTTTGTATATAGGGATGAAGGATATTTACAAGGGAATTTACAATTTGCAGCTGTCTTGGAAATGCATTAGTAAGGCTGTATTGATACTAGGAAAGTCCTATGGTCGCCTTATTTACTGACCACTTGCTGCAGTAGCAGCTTTTCCAACTGAACTCTTACTTGTAAACAAAGTAAAGTGAAGTGAAGGTTTTTGCGCCTTTTCAAAGGAAATGACAGAGGGTCAAAACACTGACAAATAGCGGAGGAAAACTTTTTTAGAAGTCCTGTCTGCACGATTTCTGTTTTACATTTTGGTACTGTTATTACAGCTGCAAAATCGTAGTGTCAATGGCAGATACAATGACATTTTGTTTTGCATACACTTTGTGCATAGAAAATAACAACAAAGTTTGTCTAAGTTTAAGTCTAAGCTTATTGAATTTAGGTTCTGCAAAGTTCTGCTGTCTACTTTTGGTCTGCAAAGGCACCCGGCAAGGCAAGGAGTTGGCATGCCTTGCTCCCTTTTGCTTTTTTTGGTATTAATCCAATTTCTTATAGATTACACTTTTAATATACAACAGGAAAGGACCTGATGTACAATATAGGATGCTGTGGTTGACTCACAAATTTAATCCTTCTAATCTGCCTTTCATGCTTATGACAGGCCATTAAAGAAACATGAACGTTAACATCAGATTTGGGAAACAGTTATGTTTTATCAAGTATTTTAACACTTGGTGGCGCTGATGATGCAGACTACAAAACTTTCAGCCCAAGATGGTCAGGCAAACCTTTATTTTTTCAAATAACTTGTTACATCTTTATGCAACTGCAAGACAGTTGCCTTTCCCATCGCAGGTGTACAGTCAAAATAATAAAAATATCCCAGGACACACTTACTCACATACTTACTTTTATTCAACAAGAAAGTTTTTTGTTGCTCAGAAATAACACAGGTGTCTCCAATAACAAACTGTTGTTAGAAAAAAAGGAGGATGACTAAAGAAAGTAATAGTGTATATCTTCGCTTTTATTTAGAAACCAAATTTGGATGTCCAAACTGATTCCTTCCTCTATCAATAATTAAAAGTAATTGTGTCTGTACTGGTGGTTTTGACTTTTCATCTTTAGCAATGAGCTTCTTCAGTACTTTCAGGTGGGAAGGTCTCCGTCAATCTTTTCTTTAGCTACCTCCAAGTCAGGAGCCTGGCTAGGTCAGAAAACAGGGGCTAAGTTTAAACATTCTGGGAATTTGAGCTGTATTTTACAAAGTGTTCACAATGAGTCATTCCGGGAGAAAAGTAAATGGTCCATAAATGCACCTGATTTTCAAATGATACAGTTCACAGCCACCCAGTTGTTAAAAATCCTTTAAGATTTTCATCTCTGACTACAGTTTAAGGAATTTTCTGGCTGAACAAAACATGGATGTTTTTGCTCGCTAACCATTTCTACCCTAGTTTTACTGATTTAAACTGTTGTACTTAAAAGTCCACTGGTGCCAAAGCTATGTTTGTTTTGTTCTTTCTTAACTCCATCTTTTGTTTGATCTGACCATCAATCTGAAGACCAGATGTCTTCCTCTTTGCTCAGATGAACATTTGCAAATGCATCATCTGCAATGGATGCACTCATTGAACCAAACAGCTTATTCATGCTAGGGGTATGAATACGTCCTTTCTTGACTTCACTTGCATTCCCGTGGTTCAGTCTGTTGGTCAAATTGGACAAAGGCCAACCCAACTGGTAAAATAGTACATTAAAAGTACTTTAATTATGCCAGACCAGCAGTTTAGCCATTTGTAAAAAAACACACTGTTGATTTGCAACATGTAATTTGGCTTTTTTGAAAAGGTTTTTAAACTACTCCTTAGAATCTGATTCTCACTGAGGTTCATAATTCTTTACGTTCATGTAAAGGAAATGTTCAAGCACAGAATATTCCTCTGATGATGAATGTAAAGCTACAAGTTCAAATTAAATAGAAGAAAAAAATCATTACCATTGTAAAAAATATTCTGGGTTTGTATAATTGGAGAGTTTTTTTTTATTTCAAATTCCTGTCATCTCAATGGATTCAACAGTAGAAATGCTTAAATGTATTTCATACAAGTCAAATCATAACTAATCTAACTACAGAATGGGTTGCAAAAAAAGATTTAAAAAAAAAAGTTTAAAGCAGGGCTAAGTTTAAACATTCTGGGAATTTGAGCTGTATTTTACAAAGTGTTCACAATGAGTCATTCCAGGAGAAAAGTAAATGGTCCATAAATGCACCTGATTTTCAAATGATACAGTTCATAGCCACCCAGCTGTTAAAAATCCTTTAAGATTTTCATCTCTGACTACAGTTTAAGGAATTTTCTGGCTGAACAAATCTATTTCCAGGTTGATGTGACTCACATTGAACAAAGAGAACAATTATCCTCCACTTAGAACCTCATTCTGTTCCTGAAAATATGGTTTCATTATTTACTGATAACTGAGTCAAATCTGCAGAATGCAGCAAAACACAAGCAGAAAATGCAGAACAGTGAGGCAAGTTTAAGCCATGACATGAAAGCTTTAACCAAAACTCTCCACTGTTTCTCCATTTATTTTGCATCCTGTTGCTTTCCTGTCACTTATAGCTGTACCAACCCGGTCTGTAATGATCCATGGGAACGTCCTTAGTGTACAAACTTAAGATCCCAGCTGAGGTGATGAAAGAAAAGACGCAGTGGGTAAGTGAATGTCATTCCAAATATGTGATGACATTATTCTTAATCACTGTCTCCCCAAACAAATCTCCTTTCCAACTCACAGAGCCACTGAAACCACATCCTGTTGTTTTTCAACAAAATGCAATCCTGGTGACAGCTCTTTAAATGTTTCGTGGCATTATATACCGCTGTGATATGTTGTGCAATTGCTAAACCCAGTCTGTCTGTCAGTGAGCACAGCAATATTGAGTGCAGGAGGAGAGACGAGGTAACCAAGAAAGAAGGACAGAGGGAGGGGGGCATCTCTGAGAGACTTTATGTAATCTGGACAACAGAAAAGGAGGTCATGGTTCCATGTACTTTCAGAAGATGGAAAGCAAAACTCTTTGGAGTAGCGCCAGACATAATTATAAATGGATAAAAGTCAGCAGACGAACTGTGTAACGGTGATTCATCAACATTGAACCCATGTAAACCTATATGCTGTGTAACCTTAACACAAAATCAGTCAAAGAGCTTCTTGCTAGTTTTCGTTCTCCCACAGCTTTAAATCCCTCAGCTGAATATTTGAAAACCTTTCCAACAAACACCTACAGTAAATCACTAAATATACAAACTGCCCAGCTGTATAATTTATACCCATTCGGCTCCGACATTGTGATTTAAAGCGATTGCTTCAGCAGAGCAGCCTCCAGGTGCAGCTCTTCTCCCACGCATATTCGCAGCATGTAAATCTGTCCCATACACACCGATGAGAGGTAGCGTGATGTTGTGTTTGGGAACTCTGACACACAGGGAATAAGTATTAAGAAGACAGAACATTTATCCTTTTTCTACTTCAAAAGGCACTTTGGGTAGCTCTGCATGCAGTTTTTTTTACCTTTCACTTGTAAAACTTTTCAAATCAAATCAGTTTCGTTGGTGCAGTTTCAGTACAAAAGAAATGTATGGATCTTGTTTGTTTAAATAGCTTGGATAACCTGGAGTTGGATTGTTTTGTCTTATTTTGATATAGGGAATTGGAAAAGGATTCCTTTCCCTTTAGAATTGAAATATGAAATAACAAACTGAGATGTTTGCTGTTTTCTTTTCTTTTTTTTTTAGACCCAACAAATCAATATGTTCTACAAACACCTTCTGCTGCAACTAAACCTGCAAATCTGTCTCTACCAACTTTGCATATTTAAAGATAAAATCAACACTCATCCCTCTTTTGATCATATTTTTTCTTCTTGCCTGATTGCGGCTTCCGAGTTGAATTCAGGTATGGATTCTGACTGATACAGTTATTAACTGAATATGCCTTAATCCCACTTTGCTGTGATCACAGTAGAGAGCTGAATTTGTTCCAGACTTATCATATTTTTTATTAAAATGAAAATTGTAGACCATGTAAGATTTTCCTTTTGCTTTACAGTTCAAGAAACATGTCATCTTTTAAACCTTAGCTTAGATAATTAAATGATGCTGGTGAAGATTCCCAGTCATCCAGGTCATAGTCATTCCAAAAAAGTTAAAAAAAAATATAATAATCCACTTAGACTCTGTTCCCAGTTTACAGAGATTTCGCTTCCCATTCAGGAAGCTTTTTTCAAAATGTCAGAAATAGCATTGAGTTTGAGGTTTTATAGAGTGGACCAAAAACAAAGCCTTGTTTTGGCTTACAAAACATGCAAATTGAACCCAAATAATTAAATGATAGTCTTTTAATCAATATTTTAAATCCAGATTAATATCATCCAAGTTAGCTACATGGATTTCAAATTCATTCTAGTTAGCAAACATTGAAGTCACGTTTAAAGATTTTCTACCAAAGGATTTATTTCTCTCAGATGTACTTATAGTGAAAGCGAAAGTCACTAGCATGCTGTTGTTGGTTTTGCAGCAACCCCTCATACTAAGTATGAATGTAGTGACAGCAGAAAAAAAATCTCCACACCACAAATTCATGATTAACCACTGTTGTTTCCCTAGGAACTAAGAGGTTAAGTAGCCTCAGTTGAATGATCATTAAATGCAGCTGATTTACAAGATTAAAACATGTGACCACAGTAAAATAAGATGACATATCAACCAACCCAATAAAACAGCTGGGTGCAATGGCTGACGATCTGGACTTGCTTTGCAGATACAAGCCCATGGCTCATTAAAGTCATTGTTTGTCATACAAAATAAAGATCTTGCACATCTAAATGGCTATTAAACATGCAACAATCTGTTCCACAGCTGATGCAAATCGACAAGAAAAAGAAAAGAGATTGCGTTAAACTTGAAAGTCCAAGTCTGGAATCTTATTTTTGTGTTTCTTCTTCTGAACTCTTCAGACTTTATGAAAGTGCTTCTAGAACCACACACCAGCTGAGAGGTCGAGTGCAAAAATGTGAAAAGGTCAGGTGTTTCGTGTGAACCAACTAGGGACGTTTCCCCACAAGTCACAGAGAAGTTGACCTCTGACTTTATTCATCAGCTGCAGATGAACAAGTGCAGGAAGCCGCTGCAGGAGTACGGGAAGCAGACAGACACTTCATACTGAGAGTATTTTCAATAGGGGGTGTGGGTCTCTGATTTGTATTTTGGAGGGATAATTTATGTTGCTCTGTTTTTCTTTGAGGAGGCGAGGCTCTGTTTAACAGAGACTGATAAAAGATGGAGCAGCTCCCATAGGACGCATCAAAAGACCCATGGATGGTACTCTCACTATTACTTTTTACTCTATTCACCTCTGACTTCCAGTAAGAGAGTCCTGTTGTTATGTGGTGCATCAGAGATGGATAAGAAGCAGAGTAGTGAAACAATCTCTGGGGAAGGTAAAATTTTAAGCCATAAGCTGACTGTTTGATCTGTGGATGGTTTTCCATCCTTGCAACAAAACTAGCAGCAGTAGTGGAGTTTGGAGATGCAATCCACTCCTTAAATCTATCTTTGCATTCCTCTAATTTATCCAGAAGTTCTTTAATCACACTTTTTCTCTCACTCCCAGCTTGGTGGTGTGTTGCATATTCAACCTTCCCTGGAAATGCCTTTCCAAATTTTTATTTTTATTTTTTGACAACCTCTCATTACAAAGCAAAAATGCAGGCAATCCTTCCGCATTGATAATGAAATCAAATGATTCGCTCCATTCTTTGAATCCTCTTTTCTCATTAGCTATCTTCCTTTTGTTCACTTTGGGATCCATGGTCCGACACACACCCACAACTTTGTTTGCCTGGCATCGCGCCGCGCTGTTGCAAGTTATGACCACTGATCTCTATGGCTATGACACAAATTATTGATTCAATTTATTTATTATACAAATGTTTACAGCATTTGAAAACATAATTGATTATTGTTTGACCTCATGCACACCATATTAAAACAAACAAAACAAAAAATCGATTTTCATAAATTTTTGTAAAAAGCTCCAAGGAGCCACAAGGGGGGCACCAGCATTTGTTTCCCCACACCAAGGGTCTCACGGTCTCTACAGGAATCTGCTGCCAGTTCAAACTTTTGCATCGGTGATGCCTGTGCATGGTAGCAGAGACAAAAAAATTATCTGTTGGACTAAAAATCAACACGACCAAATTATGATCAAAATATTAGTCCATCATGCATCTGCTAATAATTAGAGGAAATCTAGTTGTATAGATTTTAACAAGAGAGGTCAGAATAGTAGCTCTAAATGATTATTTCCCTCAGAGCACTACAAGGCATAGTTAAAAATCAATCAGACTCTTTTAGCACTCAGACATTTCTTACATAGAAGAAGATTGTACTTTCAGACACATTTTCCTCTGAGTTATGGTATGCATCATTCATCTTTGGGGGTCAAGTGATGCAAACAAACCAAGGGAAAATACATTGTACCTTCAATATGAAGTGTTCAAAAAAAAAAAAAGGCATAATATTACATAAATCGTGTGCTTTGTGAAAAATAAATCTTCTCAGTCTATATTTGCACAGAAAACGTTTGCAGAGAAAATGTAAAAAAAAAAATAAAATAAAAATACACAACTTTAATTAAACTGGATGAAAACTGGTCTAAAGAAAACATTTGATCGGGTGTGTAAATATGGACCAGCACTTCCCATGTCAATAAACTCACGGTGGGTGTTGAGCAACACTGCGTGACTGCAAAGCTGGACTCTGATTGGTCCGTCATGGTGGGCGTTTCCGCATTCCGCACAGAGCTGCAGAGAGACGCGCTTCTTTTAGGACACCTTGATTCTTTCCCAGGGGAGGAAAGGAGACAATCCAAGAGGCAGGGATGCCTTACATGCTCATCAGCACGCAGATCCGACTGGTGTGTATATATATTTATATATATACATATATATATATACCCCATAAGCAATACGTGCATTGCTTTTGCAGTGGAGATTGCAGGATTTCTTTAGCTTTAATATTTTAGATAATAATGCTTATCTGAAAACCTTTTATTTCTACATGTAAAGGGAAATTGACAAGCATCCATTGTTACAGATCTCAAACTGAACTTACTGAATATTAATTTTATTTTTTAAACATATATTACTGGTTTATTGCTGCAATAATCCGTGTTCCTTTTATTATAATTGGTTAAACTGTGTTGATAAACCAATCAAATGTAAGAGTCTGTTTTCTGAGGTAAGGAAAACATTTAAATTTTTTTCCACATCACACAGCAGCAGAGAAACTACAAAATAATTTAACAATTTTATAGTTGTGGCATAAATTCACTCCAACACACTGAAATGTGTATTCTATATGATTTACTACTAACTCATTCAAATAAAAAGTGCAAATGAATAAATTATTACTTCACCTTTAAAGGTTAATTTATTTTATGCATTGATTGAATACACACTGATATATTTTTTGGTATAGCGGTACAGCTAATAAACTGAAATCTAATCTTTCTTTAATATATTTAAGAGCAACATAATATAACAACACAAAAAACAAACAAATCAAAACAATAATAAAAAAATATTTGTGGTCTTCAGCTTGGATGGCTTTTATTTCAGAGCTTTTCTATCATGTGAATCCAAGTCCAGTACTTGAAAACAACTATACTGCAAGTCCTGAACACATCCCATCGCCATCACACTTAAATCATACAACATTTGCATCTTTTGATGCAGATGTTGTTTGAAAAGATGTGTGTGTAAAAGAAAAGCAGGAAAGAAGCTCTGAAGGACAGCCCTGCTCTACGGGGTGTAGGTTAGACCACTCAGCTCATTGATAGCAGAATATCACAGGTATCAACCATGTGTTGGTACCTTTTGGCACCTGTGGCAGTGTGAGCAGGTACCAAGGCTCTTCAAGGGGCGACTCCCGCTGTTTTCAATACCTGCTGGCTTCACCTTAACATTCTGTCAAAATTGAATTCAATAATCATGTTTGAGACTTTTTTCTGCCACACTTAATTCTTTCTAATTAGCTTGTTTTGATAAAGGGTTTGGTAAACGGGCAGCTTCTTTAGCATAACCCACATTGTAGAGGATGTCAGTAGGTGCGTTTCCATTAATTATCAAATTGAGCAAATTATAATTAACGACAGGATGGTTTTTCAGTCGTATCGAAATGGTCATATTTTGCAAAACTGAAATGGAAACTTTTTTTTTCATCACACGAGTCACATGATCTATACTGCATGTGTTTCCATCTTATGTGAACACACATATTCTCAAGCAATTTTTACTGTTTTCTTATTAAATGGAAAATTAGCAAAATATCCTCATAATTTTGCACACATTTGTAATAAAAATACAACCCTTGCCCCTCTGCTGGACAAGTTTGGACTAGTCCTAATGATTGTGTAGACATGGCATAATATTTATGGGTTAGAAATGTTTTAAAATAATATTCACATTTTCATAAATCATTTATTTTTTAAGTGTGCGATATGTCGGCAAACTGTCAAGATATTCACTATTTAAAATAAGCTGTTATGGACAATTAACGTACTTCGCTTCTAATAGCTGTAAAATTCAACATTTATAAGCATACTCATATTTATATCATACTCATATACATTTAGTTCTAATTTTATTACTAGCATCAGTAAAAGCTATGATTTATTTTATTTTCTGTTGAACATTTATAACTTGTTACACTTGAACCCTCTAACATTTTCAACATATATTATCAGTATCTTCTGTAACATCTTAAGTCCTGTTCTGCTCATCTCCAGCAAACTAATGCTATAGCCTCTAAGCAGTGGATCATCTATTTTTAGCCTGCCCAGATATTATTAGGGATTATTATTCAGTACCTGCAGGGTTGCGTGTGAATATGGAGATATGGCTGCACAAATAACAGCCACAGCCAGTTCTTTAGATGATACAGTATATGATGTCTTTGATTATTGTCTTTCAGGAGTCTGGCCCAACAAATGTAGGGGACGAGTTCTCTGATCCAGCTGTAATGAGTTACCTGGGTGCAAGAAAAACAACCATGCTGGGAAACAATTTGTAAGTGCTCCGAATGAGAACACTTATGGTGCTTTGTGAGACGCTGTAGATTCAATTCAAGGTTAAAATTACCCTCTGAAACTACATATATCCCTGCAATCATCTGGCAAACCAAGAAGGGTGATCTCTAAAGGCACTGTTAAAATATTGACCTCAACAGATGTGCATAGCTAAGCTGGTTTGGTGAAAACTGGTCTCAGAATGCCATATTTCTTCATTCTGACAGTTAAAAGTGGGTTTTCTTTCCTTTTTGGCTGTTACAGTCCACATATTGACAGCAGAGCTGAGATCAAATCAGTTGGCTGGAACAAAGAAGTTGTGGTTGAGGAAAGCTTCTGCTTCACAGATTTAAAGTAAACCATTCAAGGTGATGGAATACAGATCAGGGAAGTGTTGTCATTGGCAATCTGATTTAAATCCTTCTGGGAAATGAACCAAGGTGTGGAAGGAAGTGAATAAGCACCAGAGCACCAAGCAGAGTTTACTAAAAGAGAGAAATCCTACATCTGTGCAAGGCAGAATTACTTTGTTTATGCTTATTTTAGTTCTGAGTACCATGTGGATGACCCACCCCGCCTGGTGCTCGACAAGCTGGAGAAGATCGGCTTCCGCATGCTGTCGATGACGGGAGTGGGACAAACGCTGGTGTGGTGTCTTCACAAGGAGACAGATGGATTAATCACAATGTAGCCTTAAAATGCCTGATGGAATTTGCAGGAAAGAAATGTATTTTTTTTGTGTGCTTACCTTCTTGAAGTTTTGATAAATTCACAATCAGAGAGCAGAGAAAAAACTTTAGAGCTGAGATTATCCTTTGCACAATATTTCTGATTGAACAGGTTAAAATATTGATGTATTATGGAAGTACATTTCAGTTAATTTGGTAGTAATTTACTGCAGGTGTGTTGAAAGCTATTGGTATATAGGAAGTCAAAGGACCTCTCTTGTAAATGAGAAAAAACACAGGCTGTGTCTGAACATCCACCCTAACACATAAATCCTTCAATCACTATATAGAATGGGGAGCATATAGTGGACTTTATAGTGAACTGAGTTAACTGACCGTTCAGACAGATGATCACTACTTTTCACTTCCCGTTGGTCACGTAACTCCACCTCCCTGCACAATGCCAGTGCTCTCTTTGTTATTTGCTGTCACCACTGATCTCTATTTATTAACTGG
Source organism: Cyprinodon variegatus (assembly GCF_000732505.1). Classification (NCBI taxonomy): domain Eukaryota; kingdom Metazoa; phylum Chordata; class Actinopteri; order Cyprinodontiformes; family Cyprinodontidae; genus Cyprinodon; species Cyprinodon variegatus. Next base: position 95,654 of record NW_015151381.1, on the reverse strand, counting down.
ATTGCTGATAGGCCGTTGGTAGTACATGGTGCTGTGTAGTCACCAGCTGCCATATTGGTACTCCCAGGTAAGGCTGGTTGGAATGTAAACAGAACGTTCGCTACAGCATCGAACAATGATGGTGTTCTTGTCTTCAGGGGGGCTTAAGACTTTTAAAATAAAGGTAAATTAATCACTTTGACACACACTTGCTGTTTCATAGCAGCAGTAGATTACTGTAACTTATGGTAAAAAAAAAATAGGCAGATCACATTGTATAGTCAGTATGAAATTAATTAAGTCTATAAATCATTTATTATAATGGATTATACAAACCCCTCACAAGAAATTTAGTGTTTAATGGAGAATAGTAGTACTGTAGTCAGATATTAAGCAAATTACACACTATCTGATGATGTGCCATAAGTGCTAAATTGATTTTGTACATGTAATATACATTTATTAATTACATTGTTCTGGTAATTACATTATATTACAGGCATTTTTAGGGCGTGACTCAGTGAGAGTAGGGAGTACCAAGATGGTGGCAGGTGACTTCAGTTTTGTTGGCCCATCAGCAATCCAGTGAATAAATAGAGATCAGTGGTTGCCACTACAACAAATCCCATGATGCTTTGCAAGGAGAGCTTTCACAAAGCAATCTGGGATAAATCTGCTCATTTAGTGTCAATGGATGATCACTACTTTTGAAGGTGCATTGTAGGAAATTTCAATTTCACTACTTTGTCATCCTTTTGATATTCAGACACTCATTTAAAAGAGCTTAACCACTATGTAGAGCCCTATATAGGGATTAGGGCGAATGTTCAGACAGCCACAGTTTCTTGTATTAGTGCCAAAGTCTTTGTGAACTAAGTTTGCATTGTGTTTATTAATAAACAATGTAAATAACATAATTTTGACTTTGTGATTGTTTTAACAAAGAGATTTAACTATAAATATAAATTCCTGCAAGATCACCATTTCACATTTTGTATTACCCTTCCTTTACACTGATAATCTGACTGACTGTTTACTGGAACGTTTAAAACAAATCAATATCTTAAAAAATGTTTTAGTATTTTTGTCAAACATTTAAGAAGTGAAGCTCGTAGTACATTCATAATTATACATAGAGTCAAATCATTTCAGGTTGTATTAGTTGCTGTTTTGATAATTATGGCTTATAGATGACGAAAACCTCAAATGAAGTTTCTGAGCAGATTAGAATATGTCCCATGCAATCCATACTTGGTTGGGCCTTGCTTAGCTTAACTGATTGCATGGAAGCAGCATGGAGGTGGTCACCCTGTGGTTCTGCTGAGATGTAATGGAAGCTCAGGTTTCTTTATGGGAGCCTTCAGATCATCTGAGAGGTTGGGTCTGGTGTCTCTCATATTCTTCTCGACAATATTTAACAGACTTCAATGGGGTACTGGCAGTTGTCACCAAAGCAGCATGATATCAAGCCCTGTTGTTAAAATGAAATTATTACTTCAATACAGCTTGACAGAGGAAGACGCATCAGGTGGTTAATAATTTCCTTATAATAGGCTGTATTGACTGTAGACATCAGAAAACACCAGGAGATGACATGGCCCCCCAAATCTGACTGGATCCTTCACCCTGGACTTAATCCACATTACTTTATGTGCCTCTCCACTTCTCCTTCAGACTAAAGGACTCTGATTTCCAAACAAAATCAAAACTATACTTTAGTGGGTTAGGGTTATTTCAGAAAAATCCATCCATAGCTTTTTAAGTTATTTTGAAAACTAACCAACGCCGATGAAAACATAACCCCCTCAGCGGAGGTAATTAATTGGATATTAGTCAACAGAAAATCATGAAAACCAAAGATTACAGCAGCATGGTCAGTGATACAGTAGCGGAGAAATCAAATTACATTATTAAAAAATAATAACCCAAGCATCTATCTCACAGTTCAGTAGTGCTGTTCATCCCCTGAAAATACAGAATGTATAACACACCTGCAAACCTATAAACATGGCCGTTCTCCTAAACTGACAGACCGACCAAAGAATAGCATCAATGAAAGAAGCAGCCAATAGGCCCATGGTAACTTTGGAGGAACTATGAAGTTTCATAGCTCAGGTGGTTTCATCTGTAAAAAAAAACTACCTTTTATTGAATGAAAGCAAGAAGAAATCAACATTTCAGCACAAGCTGTGTAGAGGACATGGCTCTGAGGAGAAGGCACTGAGATTTCTGCATGCAAAATGCTATTTGTGGAAGAAAACAAACTCTGCACATAACTGCTATCAGCCATTACCTGGTGGCCGCATCATGCTGTGGGGGAACTTTTCTTCAGCCAGGATAGGGATGGTGGCAGAGGTTGACCTTTTAGCAGGACAACAACCATAAACATACATCCAGATTAAAGCATACATAAGAATGGCAGAATGAAATTCCAAGAAATTCACTTGTGGCAATTTACGAAAATTGCTCTTAATGGAAAGTCTACATGTAATCTATTAATTATAATTTAAAAACCATGAATGTAATTTGCTTTTTTATGCCGGTTATGCGCGAATGTGTTTAAATTATCACATTTCAGAGGATTTTAGTTCTTTTGCAGGGAGGTGACGGGTTAACCAAACCATCAAATACAGAACTTGATAAACATGCATGGCACGGCATGCTGAAAGTAGCTCTACAATTTAGGATGATAAACTTGCATGGGCATTAAGGGGTGGGGGGTGGTCTTCTGTTTGCCAAATAACACTGGGTGGTTACATTTGAGCCCCAGGTAGGTCAGCATGTGTCTGAGGCCCGCCCTGATCGCTAACCCGCAGCCTGCATATGCTGCCAGCCAAACTCTATCCAGACCTGCTGTCTAATGCATGACATAGCTTCCACCTCTAGGCTGTAGATGAAACAGCACTCTGGCATCCACAGACATGACCACTATGATGCTATAAAAGACAATAAATCTTTCCTCAGAATGATGCTGCAACAAGGTCATCCTTCCCTGCTGGTTCGCATGCAGAAGCACAAACCGCTGCAGGCTTTGGGCAGTTTAAGCGGTGAATCTTGTTTCCTGTGACTCTATTTCCTCTGTTGTCATTCAGACAGAGGTTGTGTGTTTCTGATTGTGTTTTTTTTCTATCACATTGCTGGGGTATGGGAGAAGGATACACATAAACAAAACCATGTTATGAGGGGATTTTGCGGGAGGAGAGCAGCAGATGTCTCCTACCAGACCACTCACAGCTGGACGTTGTGTAACAGAGCTGTGGAGAGGCAGTGCAGGAGTGGCAGGGGGATGCACGACTGGATTGGTTGTTGCAAATCTTCCATGTGGCTTCTAACTAACACAATGACAGGGGAAAAGCACAGTAGACACACTATTATGCCAGAGAGACGGGGAAAACAGACTGTTCAGAAGAGATGTATGTTCCCAAGCAAGAGGATTCTATTACAAAACTCATACTGACCACAACAAGGCCCGATAGCGTGCAACTTTGTAGAGCATAAATAAGCAAGAACTCTACAGGATCTCAAACGTTTCATCTGATTCTTGTGACATTTCTAAGAATGACTCAAAATTTGTCAGGGTCAATATGATGTGGTGAAACAAGGTGTGTGCTTCAATTTAGCACTCTGTGGCGCGTCTTGACCCAGCAAAAGAAGAGCTGCAGTGAATTCGCACAAACCCAGAAGTGCATTACCTAAATGCGAATGCAAAATGTTGGCTTTATGTCCTGCGATCACATGAAAAACAAGGAGTTTATTGGACAGAGCAGCGAGCAAAAGGTGAACATGAAGGAAAGTCTCATAACAAAAATGACTAAAATAATCCTGAAACAACAGTTCTATGCAAAGAGTATATTATCTTACTGGCAAACAGTTTGGTGAATGCAAAAATATATATGAACTTAAGGGACACCCCCTTTCAGCTTTGATATGATGTTGGTAAACCCTTTAAAGCTACAACAGCTTTGGCTCTTCTGGAAAAGTCTGTCTACAAGGTTTAAGAACATATGAGAATTTTGGAGGTCATAGACTAAAACAGAAGGCCTGGGTCTCCATCTCCGCTCTGATTCTTCACAGAGTTTGCGAGTAAAAATAAAGCTTTAAGGCATGGAAGTAATATTTACAGTAATTATTATCATAATAATGAATATTACATATAGTGCACTTTATGTATACATATCCTATAGTGCTTTAAACAAATAAGTTGGGAAAAAATATGAATCATATTACCGGTACATGGTCATCAGACTTGGAAAAACTGCCCCCCCCCCAAAATAATTAAATTATTATGGAAGACAGTGAGCATTGTTAGACAGTCTGCAGCTGGACCAGAGTCTGCAGAATGAGGCTTCTCAAGATCCGATGCGAGAGAGAGCGCTACAGAAGATCCTTCCTGTCTACAGCTATCAACACCTACAACATCTTGGTGAAAGAAAGAAAAAAGTTAGTTACTAAAATATTGAATTGCCCTTTGTAATTAATAAAGTACTTTTGAATGAATTTGGAAAATTCTGAAGTCAAAGATTAGTCAAAAAAGTAGGAATACAACATATTGAAAATAATAGAATAGGCAGTTTAAAGGGGAGTCAGGGCCTATTGGTTAGGGCATTACGCTTGGAATCCAGAGGTTCTGACTTCAAGCCCGACTGCCACTCTGGGTCCCTGAGCAAGACCCTTAACCCCACAATGCTCCCTAGGCACCAAACAATGGCAGCCCACTGCTCCCCAAGGTGATGCATTGAATGCAGAGTTCATTTAATTGCTCTTTACTTGTGATAGTGTAATCACAAAAAACAAAAAAAGCTGCATCAAAGTTGTCAAATCTAAGGTCAAATATTACAGGCCTGTGCGACACAGTTCAAATTGATATGAAGATTATCAATAAATGTAGCAGGTCTACCTTTTTGCATTGCACTTGGTCATCATATGTCATCAACGAAGAGAGGAGAAAACAAATTATAGCACAGGTTTGTCATTTTTATTAAAAGAGTTTCTTTTTCACATCATATCCTACAGCAAAACAATAATAAAAACACAAAAAGTTTTATGAAACTGAAGCCAGTCTTGATCTTCCGGCTACGACTTTGCAGCCTCATCGTCGTCCTCTCTCTGCATCTGCTCTATGAGCTTCTGACGCTCGGCGGCCTGCCTCATCCTCATCATCACTATCGTCTCATAGTCACGCTCATTTGAAAGGGAACCCTATGAAAAACAGAGATGAATCATTAGGCAAGCTTGGTCTAGTGTAGCATAATAGATCGAGTTAAACACATTTTTGTTTTCTTGGTTTGGATCTCAAAAAGCCAAATGTCTGTTTTAAATATATGACAAACTGAAAGAAGCATTGTTAGTGTTTGATCTCTGTCAGATTTTATAAATGGGTACAGAGGAAAGATGTATTATCTCAGCTACAAGCAGCATGACAGGGAGATCCAATACGAGCTAGTTGCTCAGACAGACGCTGTGATGAAACATTTCGGCAGCCTGCAGTGCTCCAGTCTGAGCCTTAAGGCTGAAAACAGCCTAGTACTGTCCTAAATGATGAATCAAATATTGCACCCATAAAAAGTTAATGAAACAATATGAAACAAAAAATAATAAAACTTTTAATCATAATACAAGAGTTTTTTAATCTTTAAAAAGAAGTGCTACTTTAACATATAAAGTGAGCCCTGCATAAGACATTCATTTGATCCTGATTTGACAGAAAAATATCACATTTTAAAAGAAAAGAGGGATTAATTCTCTTCAGCGCGAGCCATCCATGAAGGATTATATATACAAATATGTTCTCTGTGCCAAGAAAATGTCTCCTTACCGAGACACAGGACTGTGGGAGTGGGGGGGGGTGTGCGTGCGTGCGTTAGAAGACATGATTGAGAACAATTTGAAGAGAAGAGGTAGGGTTTTGTCAATCCGATCGCTGAGCTGAGACATCTGGAAAGCATCAAGGGGACTCCACTATCCATGTGCAGAGAGAGACGGAGGGTAAAAGTGAGGAGGAAGAAGAGAGCGGAGGGTCCATGAAGGGAAGCTGCCCTCCACTCCACCCCTGGATTGAGGAAAGCTGCTATTATCATTCCAATAATGTGAACTCAAGCCCTCGTCTGGCACGCAACTATGAATTATCACGCGAACACCATTAGGTAAATAAACAACTTCTGCATCTTCAAGCTAAATAAAACATAAACAAGTGCAAAGAGCCAATTTCTCAACCAAACGCATCCTTCATCTAGCATGCCCTCTACTGGAAATACTACTAAACTGCATCCAAAAGAACTGCAGCTCTTTTAGGTTTTACCAACATGCTTTCCAGTGGTGTTAAAGGAATTCTGATCACTAACAGGTGCTATATGGGAAATGTGAGTTATCTTGCCTGGGGAGTTAATTTACAATTTAGATGTTCAGCCAGTGCATCACCCAATAACTAAACACTTATATCCATTTGTGCCTGTGTGTGTGTCTAGTGCTGTAATACTGGAACCCAGCGAGAGTTGGAAACCGAAAAGCACCACCCAAAAGAAGGATTTTTAAGTCAGACATGTGTCATGCTAAGGTCTACACGAAAAAGACTGGGCTATTGACAGTTAATCAGCAGAAACTTCTTCAAAGAATCAAAAGGTCATTTCTAAAAAGGGAATATTAATGAAAGATTTTCTGGAAGGAAAATTTGAGGCAGAAAAATATGTAAGGATGTGTGATGGCTGGAGGCAGTGCTTCTAAACCACCACACATACAACAGGAGATGGGATGTAACTATAGCATTATATTAGATAAGCAGATGTGTCATAAAAAGGGCTAAGGAAAAAAAAAAAAGTTTAAACTGCTGTTCAGCTGTTATAACAGTATGTGTTAGGTTTCATTTAGAAATTAAAGTCTTAAGGCATGGAGGAGAGACTTTGATGACAGTTATCAATAAGACAATAACCGAGAACATGTGGTATGATAACAATGAAATTAGCAGGAATTCTTTAACCAATGCTGAATAGAAATGGAGAATTAATTTCCCAACAAGACTTGGCACCAGACCTGTCCAGGATGTATCCTGCCTTTCGCCCATTGACAGCTGGAGATGAGGACCAGCAGCCCTTGCAACCCCAGCAGGGATAAGCATGACGGAAGATGGATGGACGGACTTGGCAACTTCCCACATTGCCATAGGCATTATACCTGATTTAATAATCATGGTTTCAGAGTGCTTTATTGACCAGCAAACTGGCCTGACCTAAATCCTAAACAGAAAACGGGGGATATGCTATCACAGGAAGATCTAAAAATAAGTACAAATTTCTTAAAATATGTGTATTTGCCCCTAATTTGATCAAACAAATACAATCTGATGATGAAATTAGCATTCCCATCCTTAATAGGAGATTTAGATATTGTGCACTTTAAATAAGGTAATGGAGATTTTTTTCTTGTTTTAAATTATCACATTCCATTACTTAGTGACAAATTGCTTGCATCAGATTGCCTCCATTAGTCAAACTGATGGATGAGTCTGGGTTTGGTTGTTTCTTGGAGACGGTTCTAGCTTTCTTTCTTCCAGCTTTCAGGGAGCAGTCTGAAACTGTACAAGGTTCACTTTGTAGAAATGACTGAAGTTTCCTTCATGTTATATTAAGATGTTATGGTACAAGTAAACAATCTGAAGCTTAGCTTTACAGTATGTCTCAGCAAATGGCTTATCTCCCCTAACAGCCCAACCCCTGTCTGACCCCAGGTCAGTTACGACATCCTGAACAGCACCGGCTCTGTGAGTCAGGCAATTTAACACACACAGATGAAAGTCTCTCACAGAGCAGGTGGCCACCGTGTTCCCCAGCACGACTTGTCGGATCCACTTCGCATTACAGCACTCCTTTTAGTGTGTGTGAAGCACAGATGACTGTGTGAGCGGGTCTACGTGATAAAAACGACAAGTTGCAGCATGAGTATGATGAGCGTTTCCTGTTAAAATACTTGTCATTCCATGCTGTCAGCACTGCAGCCTGAAAGATGACCAAATAATGGATTACTCATTGATACCGCCTGTTATCTGAGAGCTTTATGTAGACATTGGCTTTGCCAAAAAGCAACTGGACAGACTTCTAAGGCAAGAAAGGGTTTTTTTCCCCTAACAAGCCTTCTCTGTGTTGTAGGCTAACATTTCAGATGGTAATGCACTGTGGTCAGGTTAATCAAGGGACTATTTATCTGAAGTGTGTGAGCAGTGGCATAGCGTGTTTCTTTGTGTCACAACCTCTTGGGTACGTGATTCATGGAAGCCAAAGTCTTACATACTTATATTTCGAGATTGTTAATGTGTGTTCCTGTATCAAATGATGGGGCAAAACAAAAAAAGTGACATTCCTGCACAGACGCAACGTAAGCGTCTGTAACACTAGTGAATTAATCATCATTCATTACAACAGTCAGCAGACATACAACACTAAAGGTTGATACAATTAGGCATTTTGCCTTGTGTATTTAACTCTTTATGGGTCTTGCTTAACTGTGATGGTCCAACATATTTTTTAACTACACAGGCCATACGAGAAAGGGAGCTGCAGTGGCTCAGACTCCAGTCAATTGTTCCCTAATTTTCAGAAATATAATGGTATCTTAGTTTAGTTGTATTTATATTGTAGTCAATGGAGTTTTATCTGACCAACACAAATTGTGTCTTTCGGAATATATCTAGGATCTTTGTATATCTGTGCAGAGATAATGTTTCCTTTTTTTCTCTGTTTTCTGTTTCATCAAAATTTACTTGGTTGTTTTTTTTTCTTCTTTTTTTTTAGATTTAGGTTTCGACTAATCGGATTAATTCTGATCCATCAGTTATCAAAATAGTCCTCAACTAATTTAGTAACCAATAATCGTTATCTGGAGTATAGAGATTGTAAAACATGCCTGTAGCTGAAAGAGCAACTCATTTAGAGCAGTAATTATATCAAAATTGTAAAAAAAAAAAAAAGATATAAACATTTAGCATTTAAGATGGGGGGAAAAAATTGTCTGTCACGATGCTCTATCTAGAACTGAAGTGGAAAAGTTAGTTTTACCTGGTTTAGTTTTGTAAAAAGTCTGCTTTAAGGATTTATCTTTTTCTATCAAATTATTAATCGGTTGATCCAAAAATGATTGATTAATCATTCTGCAAAATAATCGTTAACTGCAGCCCGAATTTAGATTCATCCATGTTCTTTTGAAATCTGACCAGATACAAAAAAGTAGTTTCCATGTGGAGCAGTGGATGTCTACAGCTCCTTTAGTCACCATGGACCACTCTGATGCTTTAGTGATTAAACTTCTCCATTGTAGGTGTACAGGCATGTTTTGGTGGATTTGCCATACTCTGTTCAGTTTATGGATTTTGGGGCATAAGTGAAGTGAAAATCTACCTATTAAAATGTTTGGTCAAGGTATTTCTGTTAACCTTGGATTAACACTTCTCAGCTTCAGCGTAAAACAACATGAACTGTAGCGCTTGTTTATGGATATTAGGATAAAACCAAAATGCTAGTTTAAGTGTTGTTGGTTTTTTTTACATATGAGCAAATGCGCCTGTGTAGCATTTGATTTTTGTTTCAATGAGAACAGACGTCTGCTTTTAAAAAATCAGAGATTTTCTTTGGAATCTGTAGAAGGAAAAAAACCGAGACATGAAAAATGGCTACAAAGATCTCAACTCCTGGCATTTTTCTTTTTGATGGAAAGGCTTTAAAAAAAATTATGAAAATATGAAATGGAGGTCCACTGCCTGGCTTGTCTTCCAAAAAGGTAATAATAAGCAAACTTATGTCTTTCACTGCCTTAGGTTCCTGGAAAAGCTCTCTGATTGCAAAAGTTTCTTTGTTAAAACAAATGAGTTTGTGTGCCTGGTAGAAGACCAGTGCTTAAGCTAAAATTATAAAGTATCAAACCAAAACTCAAAATGTGCCTTTGGATTAAACATGTCTGCTTTGTGTTAACCTTCAAGCATTTCAGTTGAAGCCAATGCATTATTTGTCACCACCTAATGTCTGTATGAATTCACCACAACCTAAGCATGAACTGACCACAGTATATTATAACATCCTATTTTTATTCCAGTTAACTAAGAGAAAGGTTGTAAAAAAAAAAAATGTGCTATTATGTTTTTCCTTTTTTATTTAGACCAAAACTGATGAAGTGTTTTAAAAAGATTGCATTGAATTAGCAAAAAACAAGATTCTAATTTCTGTTTTCAACTCATGACTAAGAAAGCATATTATTGCAGCCGGTGGGAAAAGTCATTTATGATTAAATCGTTAAGTAAAGAAAATAGATTCAGGCTGATCTTCATAAAATAAATTTTTTTTTCATATATTGGTTGCACAAGTATTGTCTGAGCCTGCCGGTTTATCAGTATCCTGATGACTGAGCTTAAAAGTAAAAAGCCACAAGATCATAATTTCTGTAAAAAAGATCTCAACAAAAACTGAGTGAAGCACAAAAGCATTAAACCAGTTTTGATCAAATGTTCTTAATTAGATGATTAGCAAATATAACTACTGCTAGAAGAGTTTTAGCAGTTTTCTAAGACATTCAAGTAAGTGTTTATATACAGTCACTCTATATGAAAGGAGGACCTTCATTTAGTCGACAGTCACATGGTAAGGAACAAAAGTCTTATCTTTGACCAGAAAACATCAAAACATCTTTTTTTTTTTCTGGAAAATATTACC
>NW_015151381.1:64731-84648 GCF_000732505.1 Cyprinodon variegatus | reverse complement strand
CATATTTATTCACTTCCATTTTTCATTTTAAGCTCTTTTTATTTAATGCACTTATGTTCAAATGGTGGGGGGGTACCTGTGTGGCGACTTGATATTCCTAGTACAGGACTTAGACCAGATATCTGCAGCACTACCATTGCATCAAGAATGTTTGCAGCTTCTCTCAATGAGTCTGAGACGCTTCTGTTTGCAGACATTGTAAATCAGTTGATTAAATTTAGAAAGATTAGAAACCTTCTGCAAACGGTCGCCAAAAATTTGGGATAAATTCTTTTCTTCTTCTCTCGTTTGTTATTTTGCAAGCTAGTTCCTTTTTTCCCTCTGAACTGCTGACTTCTAACCAGCACAAACACAAAGATAAACCACACCACATTGAAAAACAGAGTTAAAAGGAATTATAAGTCACTGAAACAGACTTAACTAATACAAGAGCAACAAAAAAAAAAATCCACAACTCCATTATGAAAAGAATAAATTATTCAATTACTTAATTTATGTAACTAAATAAGATCATTTTATTTTAAAGTATTCAGATTTGCTTCATGGTGACGTGTATTTATTCAATAGAATCTTTATTTCTAATCAATCAATAGCAGCATTTATTTATTTATGTATTAATTTACTTAATTTTGGTGGAAACGCATCTCCATACAGAAGAAGAAAGAAAACACTAGTCTGTATTGCTCCCCTCAGACTACTGGGATTATTTGTTATTAGTACATGTGGGGAAAAAATAAAACTGATCTAAAACAGTTGGAGTAGAAGAGATTACAATTAATTAGACATGGCATCTCATCTTAATTTAAAAAGAAAGTTTAAAAGTTGTCTATGGTTAAAAATATGTCAAATGTTAAATGACCAAGAACTGTTTAAATTTAAGAAGCGGTCTGTTCCATTTGTACGCAAAACATCAGATACAGTTAAAAAAAAAAGGGTGTTTGCTAAGAGCAAAATAACAAAGCATATCTTAATTAGTGAAATGCAGCTCATTTTGAGGTTTTCATAGTCTGAGAGAATCATGAGTGCAGTACAGGCTGAGATATTCAATAAAGCTATGTGCGCCATTTCAGACACAATCAAACAATGTATTAATTAAAAGGACCCAGACAAAGCAAGCAATAAATCCTGTCTAAGTGTGGGCCGTCTAGGAGCCTTAGCACAGCAGAAGCTGGAGAACACACAACAAAGGGCTAGAGGAGTATCCACCAAAGCCTCAATTTGGGCTTCTAGCACCAGTCAAAGAAATATCTGGAAACAGTTTTTCTTCTGCGAAAAGGATGAAAAACATGATTTCAGACCCAACAATAGCTTCATCAAACCACACTGCCCACCATGGTCAGGCATTAGGAAAGAGGCTTAGAAATGTAGCTCAGACTAAAGCAGCCTGCAGGCTACATGGCATGAGAGCACCACTAACAGAGAGCCCAGCCTCAGTCTGACTCTAGTCTTCTGAGGCTCTTACTAAACATTGCAGATAACGCAGAAGCTTCAACCTGGTGGTCTTCCAGTATGCAAGCAGGTTTGCGGCTGTAGGTGGAACAGGGATACTTTTCTCAGAGAAAAAGATGCTGCAAAACGTTCTCTTTCAGACTTGGCAAGAGGTTAGTTTCATTTGCTTGAGTAATTGTGTCTGGTCTAGGAGACTGTGCTGGCACTGGAGCACAGAGCGGGAGAAGAGGAGAATACGCTGGCAAGCTTTTTGTTTATTGGATGAATTTGAAAGGAATACTGAGAGAAGAAAGGCTTTCTCCTTCATAACATGCATATTTAAACTCAAAGAACAAGGCAAAGATGTTCAAAAGATAATCACACGCCCTTCATCTTAATGCTTAAATGTTTTAGAAGTATTTGAACAAAATAGCAGCTTTAACACGATGTTTACATGAACCAGATTAAAAAGGCACGGATCTGTTTTATTCCCATTATTTGGCTTTAATTTAGCCTAAACTTCTACTGTTATGTCTGTTAGGATTACCAAAATTATTGATTCTCATGAAATAATGACAGACTTAGAACTTTAGAGGATATTTTATGACGTTCTTTTAGTCAAGATTTTATAAACACATATCTTTAGATTTTGGTCAAATTGTCATTTAAATGTAGGACTTTGGTCATACTGTTTGTACTTTCCACAAAAGTTTGTTAGAATTTCGTTCCATTTCTCCCAACAGAGCATCAGATGAGCCGACTGTTCATGTGTAATTAACAGTGTTTTTTTGTTGCTTTAGACTTCATACCTTCATGGAATCTTCCATGGAATATCAGGAATTTTTTCCCCCCTCATTGTAAACTGTAAAGCTGAAAAAGTAAATGCACCTCTGGTCGTGTACTATGTGGAATCAGTACAGCAGAGCAGAAAACAAACCTGTTATTGGAGACAGTTTACAGACCGTTACAGCCTTGCCATGCCAGGGCAGAGACAACACGTTGGAGGCGTGAGAATTGGAAACGCAACCGGTTATTTCTGTTGTGAAACCCACTACGCCTGTTTGGACATGTCTTTGTGGTTTGATTATACAGAGGATCCCAAAACTTCCAGTCAGGCAGAAGAGCCTGTGGAGAGGGGTGGGCTGGGGGGGCTTTACACTAACAAACAACAGACAGGAAATCAGGATCTCAGTAGAGCCATGGGACAATAGCATGGAGATTAGAGACAAGTTAACCCCCCGTTCTCCTCTTTGTGACTGACATGTTTGCTCTACAACTAGCTCCTTTAATAAGCACACAAGCTAATTTTGTTTCTCATCTTTTCCTCTGAAACATTTCTCTTGAACTAAATGCCCTCTGGCAAAGTTTCGATCTCTTCTAATAACAAATGAAAAAAAACCGAGGAGCTTCTGTTTTCCACCTACTTCCCCCCACAGGTAAAGAATGCAGCCAATCAAAGAGCAAAACTCAACGGTAACACCTAGGACTCCAGGGCAGACTTGCTCTGCGGTCAGGATGATGTATTCTCATGAACTGCAGACTTTCTGAAACTGCTCCACTTTACATAAGCTAAGGTAAGAAAAAAAAAAAACACAGGAGGAAAGCCTTCACCTGGATGCCCTTGTACTCTGCCCTCCTCTGGTTTATCATTCACTTAAAGAGGACATTCAGAAGAAACACACCTGTTGGAAAATCTGCAAAGCAGGCCGGATTTTACACCGCCTCAAAAACAGGATTCATTACCAATGAACTAAAAGTCTATCCAAAAGAGGAGAAAGGTAAGAATTTGTTTATTTTCAGTTAAAGTAGCGTATTATTTCTTTCAGAGTTACATCTATAGACAGATTTTAGATTGTTTCAGCATTCTAAAAGCTGAGGAATAACTTTTCTCTCCCATGGATGGCATGTCCCATCTTGTTGAAGAAGAGCTTACCAGGGAAAGCAGTTAGAAGCAGCCTAGATTCCTGACTGAGAAGGGTGTGCATGTGTGGTCTTTTTAATATGCTGTATTTTTCTTTACTACACCAAGAATGGTAAGTTTATATATATAAATATTCATCTGTTTTACATTTCTTTGTCATTCTAGACATTCTTCTTGGGGAGGAAACTCTTCAAATTATTTATTTTGAACTCTAAGCTGAGCAAAAGTAATTATTCTTAAAGAAAAGCAATATCAAAAATTGCGTTTGTTTTTTTTGGTTAATCCGTCTTAATAAGCCAACTTTCTACTTGGCCACGAGGTGTTTCCTCACAGCTGAATTGTACCACTCCTCTTTGATTGACCTGACATGTTTGGAAAGGAATGCTGTTGTGTCCGCGCACTTCCAACCTCCTGCTGCTGCTAAAGTGCCGATAAAACCCTTTACGGGCCGACGAAGCATGTTTGTTGAGGCGGCTTACAAATTCACAGTTAGTGTTTCAAGTCACGAATGTGGAGCTAAAGAGGGCAAAGCTATGAGGAGACTGTAAAAATCCAAAAACGCCCAGGAGATTATCTAATCTGCATGCCGAGGTTGATGAACAGAGTTCTGGTTTTGTAAATAAAATGCTTACAAGTCACGGAATGCAAAGGCTTCCTCCTTTGTAGTATATAGTTTATACAAGATGATGTCTGACATCAAATATTCAAAACAGAGTTATTTAAGACTTGGGTTAAACAGAATATAGAGAAAAACATAGTGTGTCCCTGTTTTGCTGACATCTGGATTTAAATCAGCTCAATTTTAATATCTAAAACTGTTCAAATTGAAATGTTTCTCCATTTCGCCTTATTCATAAAAATTCCTAAAAACAGCGTTTTTACGAAATCACGGTCGAATATAAGCTCACTCTAAAATTATCTTGAGATAGAACCGGTGGTAACATTTCAATGAGAGCGCATTCAGGCATTTAGTTAGTTAAAATACAAAACACTTCAGGATTTCATAGGAACCATAACATTTTCTAAAAAAAATTATAGTAGCTGAGTAATATCTGCATCTAATTTAACTTTACATCACTATCTGAGGTCACTACAAATAAAGATTTAATTCATTACACTATTTTTTTCCGCAGCAAAGCCATTTAGATTTGCAGAGAAGAATACCTCCTACTTTAAAAACTGTAAGGGGATTCCAACAAACTGAGCTATTACCCTTTTGTTGTTTTAATTTTTGTGCTTTTGTTACTGGAATTCTTAAGTAGATTAATAGACTTCCTCTGGAGGATATGCAGAAGACCACACCTGTGCTTATGGGAAGAGTCTAGGCTTTGGGAAAATAAATATTTATAAACAAAGGTTTCAAAGCATTGCTGGGCCATCCCTCTGCAGCCAAATAATACTGAATTTCATTAGACTAAGAACAAGTCCAACAGGTGCAGTCTTCTAAACAATGGCTGTCAATTCTGATTAAAACCGACAGCAGAGCTCAGCGCTTACATCTGGTGCTGAATACCAGAAGAAGCACAAGCTTGGACTTGCTTCAGACTATCATTCGTGTAAATCCTAATTGTCTTTTTTGTGTGTGTTTCTTTTTTCTTTGTAGATGTTATTATACATTTAGTCTGCATCCCTTCCGCAGTATTTACAGAGGAGGAAGTCTATCCCCAGCAAATCCATCAGGATGCCACTTAAAACATCCCTGCAAAGAAATTCCTCTTCGAGCCACTGCTCCAGCAGGACCTCAAAAAGGAGAGAAGTGCTTTCTGTCAACATGATCAGTCTACCTCTTGATGATTTCCGCCACGTCACTCACATTGGAATCAACGGCCAAAATGACAGTTTTGGGGATTTATCCTTCCTTAAGATGGGTCAGGGTCTGCTTCGGCAGAGCTCCAAGAGTGAGCAGAACCTCTTCCTGAACTGCAAGCCACCGCCAAAGCCCCCTCGTTTGAATCTGGATGAAAGTGGGGGTGCACAGAGCCCCGAGTGGGCTGTGGACCAGAAGAGGAAGAAGTGCAGCTCGTTGCCTCTACTGGACAGTGAAGAAGAAGATAAGTGTGAAAATGAGGAAGGGGAAGAAACAAGTAATAACTTTGTTTCTAATCAGACTCGCAGGTGTGGCAGCGTGGGTTCGGATAGGGAAGGAGAGTTTACAGGGAGCTTTGAACAGTTCGATGGATTTAATGAAGAGGACAGTGGCTTTTCTTTCAGTCTTGACCTGGGCCCTTCGATCCTGGAAGATGTTCTCCGGGTGATGGACAAACTACACAACTGAAGAAGCTTCAACAAGCTTCAATGAGACACAACCTTAATTTTATATCCATAAAGCTATGATGACATGTAATAAAGACAGAATAACTAGCTTGTAATGCTATTTGCAGGCCTGGACAAGGCCAGGACAAACTACAAGTGGGAAATGGGAGTCTATGGTGGACTGAATGGATCATTTAATCCTGAACAATGATCTCTGGATCATGAAAAAACTTTAAGGTTAAAAATGGTTCGATATTAAGCAGTTTTAAGGCGATGGAGAAGGATGCCATCAGTTTTTTTTCCAGGAGACACAACCCCTTATTTTGAGAAAGCTACATGATAAATTAAAGGTTGCTTTCAGGACTGAAGCAATTGGATTAAACATGATTAATCGATTATTGAAATAACTAACTAATTTAGTAATCTATTAATTGCTAAATGGAGTATAGAGACTGTGAAACATGCCTTTAGCTGACAGAGCAACCCACTTAGAGCAGTAATTATTATTTTTTTAATTGTACGACATATATAAACATTTAGCATTTAAGATAAAAAAAACAACAACTTTTACGTCTACTCTATTGTGAACTGGACAAATAGAAACATTTTAGTTTCATTAGGTTTGATTCTGTAAAAAATCTTCTTTAAGAAACCTTTGGTTATCCGATTATTAATCGGAAAAATAATCAAGATTAATTGTTTTGCAAAATAATTGTTAGTCACAGTCCTACTTATTTAACATATTTCCCATTAGACAATATAATGCATATAATGGCTGTACTGGGAAACAAGTAAAGAAAATATCATTTGATAAGTAGAGCCTAGTTATTCTAAAAAGCCCATGAGAACCTTATGGTAACCAATGTTTACCAACAATATTTTGGTAAAGATAACATATGAGCCCTGTTTTATGTCTGGGCTTATTTAACTTTATCTACAATTCTTCTTTACCATTATAGTACCCCAAACCACAACACCAGAAGCAGCTGTTAGGATTTAAGGCTGTTGTGTTTAAGAAAAGAAAAGCTGAGGCTGAAATCCAAGGTCCTTGAGCTGTGATGTCTTGACTCTTGGCGTGCTTGCCCGTATATTGTGTGCACAGGGCAATTTTTCCTCCGCACGCATCCTGGAGGCCCCACTCGAAGGTAAAGCAAGGTACCCCCCATTTCTCATTCCCAGCAGTGCAGTGAAAACAAACATTTAGCTCTGCTTCCAATAAAAGCAAGGCAGTGGTGGCAGGTTGGGCAGCACACCAAGCCAGGCCACAGGTCCAAGACCCTATAAGAAGAAAGAAATGGCTACGGGTGCTGTTTTGTTAGCTGAAAATCAGAGTGCTATGATCTGGCGGGTGGTGTTCAGGAAAGAAAGTGGTGATGGGTAACACTATACGTCTAGACGTGCAGTTGAAGAGGGAGGGGGATCAGAGACGGCCATTGCTTCAGCAGAGGTCCTGATGAGGATTTAAACACAACCTTCTGAGCAAATGCATGCATTTCATGTATACACAGTGCATTTCTTCTCACATCATCCAAGTGGGTTTTGTGGAGACAATTGAGGTCTATTTTCCTGGTTTTATACTTTAGTGAGGGGGGGTTGACAGACTGATCTGTGAGCAAGCACAAAACCAGCTAAATCTCTTTGCTAATTAGAGGTCACACTAGGAAATAGACAAATATCTTTTCAAGATAGAGGTTTGCAATTCTACACATGTCTAAACAAAATCTATGTGATTTTTGAACACAATTTGAATTGTATGCATTGTGTTGCTTGCAG
Organism: Cyprinodon variegatus; assembly: GCF_000732505.1. Taxonomy (NCBI): domain Eukaryota; kingdom Metazoa; phylum Chordata; class Actinopteri; order Cyprinodontiformes; family Cyprinodontidae; genus Cyprinodon; species Cyprinodon variegatus. Next base: position 77,273 of record NW_015151381.1, on the reverse strand, counting down.
TGTTTGAACTGGATATTTGTGTCTTGTACATGTTATGACAAATGTTATTGTGAAAGCTGTTTAGCATTGTCAAATCTACCATTCTGTACTCTGGTTCCACCATTTTTGGTTTAGTGGATAAACATGTAGCTTCTCAGCACAAGAAGCCAGAATGGATGGAATATGTATTGTATGTCACGATCATCTAACAAGATTAGCAGCTCAATATTCAAAGGTGGAAAGGCATAGCAATTTACATTGAACCAGACATTGTATATTATCTGCAATCAAAAATATTGCATCATAATAAATGCAGGAGTTTCAGGAATAACTGTATGAATTCCACGGCTCTGAGTTACGCCTAAATCCAAACAAAGGTGCCACAGGTGTGAATGTAAAAAGTAGGGCAGTCACCAGGACAACACATATTGGACCCAATAAGAAGAGTTTTAACTTCATATATGTTTGTTTTGTTCTTAAGCAGAGACAGTCTAAGTTTAACTAAAACCTAATGCAATGCTAGTGCAAACAACATTACCAAATAAAAAAAAAACTAATCTCACTATAGAACAAGCCTTTTGTGTAACTTCTTGTCAGGTCTAATTTATCACTAAAACAAAGGCTAGGAAAAGACATTTTCTGGTACAATTCCACTCCTCTAAAACATGCCTTAATGTGCAGTAATGCTTAATTATAGTGTCTTAAATAACTCTTTTTGCCAATGAAAATTTTTCCAATTTGGTAATTTTCCCAAACTCTGTACTTGAGGGCCACTGTCCTGCAGGGTTTAGAGGTTTCCTGCTCCAGCACAGCTGATTTTCATTGATAGCTGATTAGCAGGCTTTAGCTGAAATGCAATTAATAAAACCGCTAAAAGCTGCAAGTATCGAGTTGGGGCAAGCCTGCATTAGAATCACAAACATCAGTGCACAACAAAGCCTAGCACTTAATGGTGAAGCAAACAGGAAAAAATTATCTTTAAAGCATTCCCACAGCATGATGCTGCAACCACCAGATTTGATAGGTAAGGGTTATGTGAAGTGTTAGTTTTCCTTCCACATAAAGTTTAACATGTAGGCCAAACGGTTTAAGATTTAGTCGCATCTTGAACAGAACAACTTGTTTTTAAATAGTGGCTCTGTTCTTTAAACACTTCAAATAAAAGGTCATATTTGTAGACTGTCAACAAACAGTATCAAGACAGCTACATGAGCTCTGATCTACATTTACATACATTTTTATTTTTCGCTTTCAGTCTGCCAACTGCACAGCTCCATGCTAAGGATCTATTCCAGACACAAGATCTATTTTCCCAGAGCACACTTTTCAGGCACTAGGAAACCAGCAAACTGGGAAAACAATCCAAGAATAGCTCATCTGATGCATCTGGTTCTGCCGTGACAACCCTTAGCTGACTCTGGGTCTAAATGGAAGAGGCAGGCATATAAAACTCTGATTTAAATGCTGTGTGATGTATTAACCTAAAATAATACGGTATACTAAATCGAACCATGAACAGAGTGATTAATGATGAGATCATCTCCCGAAAGACTCAAGCATCAAGGCAGACAGTCTGTGGATGTATTACAGTTACAGTCTATCACTTATTAGACTCTGTAATGCATACAATTGGCCACATGTGTGAATCCTCTTTCTGAACCTGCAAATATGACCCCCTCCTAGAAGGGTTCTGATGTACAGATACTGTGTGTTTGGTTTGAATTCAGCTTATCTGACCACCAAAGGGATATCTCTTATAAAACAGACCCTTTAGGATAAATATTTGTATTTAATAGAAGGCTTACTGTAAAATGTTATTTCCTTCATAATTCTAAAGGGTTTCGTGATGACAGAAAACATTTTTGTTTATTTAAACCATTTCTTGTCCCAGGACGGAATGAAAACTTTTTTTTTTTTTTTTGGTCAAAATAAAAATTTGATATATAAGAATTAATTTTTCAAGGACATTTTTAAATGGACACCCCTCTACTAATACCACATTGTGGAGAAACAGTTTTTTTTCGATAGCCACCAATAATGTCTTTAATTACTTCTGGTTAAACATTGACCGGCGATCATTGACCTTTTCTTTTTCTTTTTTTTAATTGGTAAGGGCAAAGTCCATCTAAAATGGTTGCCTTTCTAACACTAAAAACATGCTCCACAAAGCTACTATAGGTGTTTTCTAATTACTGATGTTGGTCTGGTTTATTTTTTATTTTTTTCAAACAATTATGTTAACATGTATCTAAGTTTAATGGCCGTTTGGCTTATAATGTTTAGAAGCTGGCTAACTGGAATCGCAGTAATTTCATTTCAATTCTGAAAACAGAAAAAAAAGGGGGAAAAAAAAAAAGTTTTTTTTTAAATTTTCGAAGTTGTCCAAATTATTATTCAAATTTCACTAAATGGATGTGTATATTTATCCCTATATGTGCTATTTTAATCTTTTATGGATTAGAGAAAATCCACAATAAATTCAAACTTATTTATCTGGACATGAACACAATTGTTCTAAGTACTATGAGTCTACTCTTTATAGAAATGCTTTAACAACATTATAAAGTTAAAATTAGAATCTGTAGTCATGCTGAAGATAGATGTAAACATCTAAATATGTACTGACAATAATAAACAGGGAAGATGCATATGCATTCCATATGTCTATGAAAAAAAAACTCCTGTTTTCCTCCTGACCAAAGAAGATTGAAAAAAGTAGGACATACAATTCCCATGAGCAGGGATAGGAACATTCATTTGCTATAGTAAGTTGTTTTTTAAATAATGATAAAATACAATAAACAGCAATAACTTTTAGCAGAACTTTTACTTTTGAAACATCAGCATATTTTAAAACAATTCTTCAACTCTATTCCCTTATTGTTTCCAAGTAAAAATCCAGCCTCATTAATGTCTCCTTAAATGATGAAACAAAGAGATTCTGACTAGTAAGATCCAAAAAAACGATTGAAATTACACATTTTGGTGACTTTACTCAACATAATATTTCCAACCTCTCATTTAAAACTTAAAAGGCAGAAAATTATAGAAATAGGAACTGTAAAAATTTGATTGACTGACAGGAAATAAAGAGATCGCAGCGAATCCCTTCATTTAAAGGTATAATGGAGAATTTTCATTAATTTTTGAAAAGAAAAAAAAGCACATGCACAACCCTGCACCCGCTCCTGAGAGGGAACGCCTATTAAACACGTGCAAGAGCATGCAGGAGCCCATTTCTCCTTGTGCACACTCTGTTTAAAAGTTGCTGTTTGCATCACTCATACAAGTTTACTTTCCAAAAGAAGATTTGGATTTTTTCAACCTTGTCAGACTCAGCACCGGTAGTGCAAATGGGGACAGAAACATAAGACTGCCTTATGTAAACATATCACCAGAATGATTGACAATAAGGAGGACCCCTTATTTTGATGATCCATTTGGAAAAAGAACATCCTCCACTATATCTTTAAGCCAATTCTGAATAGATTTTAAAACTGTGCTCCAAGAGAACGCTCTGGATATTTATAAAATGTATTGCCTGACTAACTGAGAGGAATAATTTAAAAACTTGACGTTTGTATCAGTTCAGACCCAAAAGAGCCAATATTCATGAGATTAATCCTTTCCCCTGTTCTATCCTGGAGTTTATGGAAATCGTCTTTCAGCCGGGATCTGATTAATATATCAGTGTTTCATTCTTGGAAAGGTTTGAGATTCAGAAGGAATTCATATATCTGTGCTTTAATTTAAAAACTTTAGCAAGTCTTGCAGCTTTCTTTTAACCGATGCATTACAAAATGTCCTATGCAGACTATTTAAAGAGAAAAATAAAGTTGAACCTATAGTAACTCTTTTGTTTCAAGTAATGCTGAAAGAATTAGGTTGTTTCTATGGTTCTTGCTGAAAAAAAAAAAAGTTATTATGCCGTTTGTAAATATTGGGAAGCGATCTTAATGGAGAGCGTGTCACGGTTCTTCTGATTCATAAGAAAAAACACATTGTCTCCAGATGCATTTAGTAAGCCGAGGAGAACAAGGAACTGGAATCAGGGGTGAAGTCATTTGTGTCTTTAAGCTCCCTTAAGTCAGGCCATGACCTGCTGAGCATTGTGTCTAAATTGATCAAATTAAAGAAGCAAGTCTTTACCCACTCTTCCACCTGGTTTACCCGTTTTAACCATGGGTTCTCACATGCCAACTCAGGTCTTTTAGATCCCAGATAGATTCTGGATGCTTAATTCTTTCCAGAATGTCCCTCAATGTCCACTGATTCAAAAAATAGCAGTGGATTAACTTACAAAGGTTGTAAAACCATCAAAAATCTCATAACTGACAAGATTTTACATTGAGAGCCAAATGAAAAATTATCCGGCCAAAATATTTTCATACTCTGTAGGAGGGGGAAGAAAAGGTTAAAAAAGTATGAGGCAATATGCTTTGGAAGTCAGTAAAACAAACTAAGTTACCATAAAAGCATTTAAAAAGATTAGAATGACAAGTCCCAGTGTGCAGGCTTAGTCTCAGACTGTAACCCCATGTAGGAGGTCTGACACCCCCACGCTGAGGCTAAGGGTTCAAATACAGTTCACCAAAAAAACCACAGACACAAAGGTATGAGCAGGAAAAAAGGTCAGTTTAAATAACATTGAATTATTTTTTACAATAAAACTGAAGAATGAGAATTTAAGAAGAATAAATCAATCTTAAAATGAAAAAAACAAGCAGTCCTTTATGAGACTGAATCGCAGACCAACATGTTATGTTTCAGCCTTTCCTCTGTGAGAATAGCTTTTCAAATTGCCTTTTCAGATGTCCTTCCTGAGCTAAAGGTGCAGCCAAAACAAACTCCCAATATCAGTGTGTTATGGTTTGAGTAGATAAAGAAAATGTCCAACTGCCTGTCAAAACATACAAATGTATTCTATATAGATATCATAGCAAAAGAATTAACATTGTTAGAAATTCATGAAGCTTAGAGCCTCATTTTTAACCTGTGGAGGGATTAGATGTTTGAAACTCTGGAAGAGCAACCTGACCCAGTCATGGAATCTATAGTTGCTGGCAGCTTTCAGCCATAAAAGCATTGTGAAAAAGTAATATTCATTTACTTTTATCTTCTCGAAGGTTTAACATGAAATATCATTCCCCCTATCCCAAGCCCTCTTCTGATTGGTCATCTCATGTTTGATAGACTGAGATAACAGATTTAAATACATTTATTAAAACTCTACTTTAGCCTAATTATGATACAACAATCAATGATTTAATGGCAAAAATAAAATCAAGCCAACAAAAAAACTACTGAATCTTATGGATTAAAATGGATCAGAAAAGGTGAAAAATCCACAAAACATAAAACTGAAAGGCAGTGCTACTTGTTTTTGGCTGTCATTACTGCACAGTGCCTCACCTTGGCTGCACTAAGAAAGTGTTGAATTCCTGGACTCTCCCAGGTCGGTTCCTTTAAAAGCGCCCAAGCAGTGGGGCCAGAGCCTAACTACTCCAAACAAAATAAACTGAGTCCACTTACCCCACCACACTGATCCAGGCCAAAAAGAACATAAGTTCAAACGCTGGGGCAACATTTGCACGACTGATATTAAAATAAAAGAAATTCTTAACATTTATATAACTCTTTATGCAGAGAAGCTAATATTTGTGTTGGAGGTAAAGTAACAGGCGATATATTGCAACATGCTGAAGACATGGCCTATGAAAGCTGGAGGGAATTTCAGAAATACATTTTGTGTTATAAGAGTACCTGTGAAGAAATGAAAAGGCCGGACTGGGATGCAGCAGGGACAGCCTCGGGTTGTCCTTCCAGCCATGTGATCTTCAACGGGTTAACACTCAGGCCACTTTCATTTTTAACCGCCAGCTCCTAAAACAGGAGACATTGAAATTTTTTCTAAAAGTTATGTATTAAAGCTCACAGTTACAACTTTCTTATCAAAGCTATCATTTATTTCTTTTTTAATAATGCATCCACATAATGTCTTGAGTGGAGAAGAATAAAATAATTTAAAAATGTTGCCATGCCTAAAATATGTAAACATTTACTTCTGGTTATGATGCTAACTTCAGCACAATAGGATTCTTCACCAATCAGTGAACAACAGCTGCTTTTCTTCTGAACCACCAAGTTAAATGTCTGCTAATGCTAACCTTTGGTTATCATTAATGCAATTTTTTTCCCCGGTTTTTTTTTTCTTTCCCTTTTCCCAGTTCCGGGGCATTGAATTGACTTTTTTGCTTTTACCCCTTCCCTTTTGGGAGCAGTGGGCTGCCATCATGGGGCGCCCGGGGAGCAGTGTGGGGTTAAGGGTCTTTGTTCACGGACCCAGGGTGGCATCTCTGGGAGTGGGGCTTGAACTCAGAAAGTCTGGATTCCAACAGCATTGCCCTAACCACTAGGCCGCCACTCCCCTTGAATCCCTTTTAATGCTCAACTCATCAGGTCCTATATAGAAATGTATGCCGTCACATTTATTTCAAAATGCCAACGAGAAAAAAAACATACTCGCATATATGTTAAACTACTTCTGCAGATGGTTTATCTACCACTGCATAACAGAAATCACACAAGCGTGACAAACTGCTGCTTAGAGAGGAGAAAATCGTTCTCTGAGCTCACCAGCTCCCCCCACGAGATCCCTCGGGATCTCACCGCCCATGATTTTCTATCCAGCAGCTACGCACCAGGATGGCTGGACTCTCAAAAGCATCTCTTCCATCAGACTAATTTTCTCCTTTGTATGAAGGAAAATGTGTTTTGACAGGTTGGGCGAAGAGATACCTCTTCTGTAAGCATCCTCCTGATTGGGCCTTTTAGACACGACCACACAGGAAATAGTGCCAGAAAGCCTTTGAATGACAGCTCGTCATCTATAAGTGAAGACAACGGCTGGAGACGGGACAGTGGTTTCTCCAACGTTTGCGGTACGTGGGAGTTTGTTCTTGCACCCAAAAAAGCACAATTATTCCTCATGGAGCAGTGTCATCTTTGAATAAACAGCCGTAGAATGACGTATGATGACACTACTTCCCGTGTGATCATGTCTGCGATTCCGAAGAAGACATTTTCTCCTCTCAAAAAGGCAGTTTCTCGCCCATGTAAGATTTTTTTTGTGCTGCGGTAGATAAACCATGCACAGAAGTAGTTTAACATACATGCAAGTATGTTTATTTTTCTCAAGGGCGTTTTGAAATAAATGTGACGCCAAAGAACTGGACCATGACCAAATGTTGTTGCGGACAAATAGCTTCTTAAACAAGCCTCTCCTTGGCACTCCTCATATATGGTCTCATGCTATGACCAAATCGCAAATGGATTTTTATAGGATTGATAAGGCAAGACAGTAAGAACTGCATAACTCCAAAGAAGAAGATATATTTTTTAAAAGAAACACATAAATGGCTGACATTAGGAAAGCATCAGTAATGTCAGGGATAAATCTGGAAAAGAAACTTTAATTTAAGGCTAGGATAGAAATCAATGCCCCATCCTTTAAAAATATTGAGGGGCACTGCTCATTCCATCCCTCTAAAAAAGGAAAGAGCATGGAACAAATGGAAAACCACCAGGATATGGCTGTCCTTCTATAGGTAATAAGCAATAATTTGCTGCCATGACATCTATGATTCCTATAGGGGAAACAGCCAACAGGTGAAAGAATGTGCTATAGTCTGGGGTGTGAGGAAAAAAAAAATAATTCAGCCTCCCCCATGATAACCTGTCGGTGGCAACATCATGCTGTCAGGATGTTTTTTCCTCAAGGCAGTATTAATGAGGGGCTAGGTTGAGCTAAGTATGCGAAAGCTTGGATAAAAACTGGGGAAAAACAACTTGAGACGGAACTGGTGGTTCCCTTTCCAACTAGAAAACAACCCTAAACATAAAGCAAGTGAATCAGTTGAATAAGTGAAATGAATTCCTTTCAATGTGCTATAATTATAAAAGTGGAAACCTAATCATTAATATCACTAAATTTCAGCAATTGTGATAGAGGGACGCTGAACAAAGTTTTACATTTTCTGCTTAGCATAAAAATTCTACAAGCATGCACCTTTTTTCGGTCTACTTCAGAGTTATGCACCTCTTTCTGTTTGCACAACCTCTTTTTGAAACATATAGCACTATGTGGTTATATGAAAGGTTCAAGGGTAATGAATATGTTTGTTTCTACAGCCAAGGAAGTGCCAGAATCATTGCCTGAATCCAATATGCTGACAGAAGTGGCGTGTTCAGAGGAAACCACAAACAAAAGAACACCAACGTGAAAAAGAGCCTAAGGAGCCAGACGATGGTGAACAATGACTCAAGCTCTTTGGGTCGATGGTTCCAATCAGCACAACCATTTCTAAAGCATGGGATTATTTTAGGTCAAAGTCTACTTCTTGAGGTTCGGACGTCTGACAGATGTTATTCCTAGAAATAATCAAACTCAAAATGTGCTCCAAGACATTGTGGCAAGTGATGAACTTGGTTCAGAAAGTCTCCTCAAGAGATTCTAACCAGAAGAGTAAACGTGCAAGCCTGGGGTACTTACAGCTGCTTTCACAGATGCAAACTCCACAACAGCACTTCCTTTCTTCTTACTCGATACGATCACATTTAAAACATCCCCGTACTAAATGACACAGCAGGAGGATAAAAGCATTCAGTGGAAGGGAAGGAAAGATGCAGAACATCTGAATTAGTATTTCCTTTCACAGTATAATCCATAACCGTGAAAACAAAAACACATGCAAACTCAAAATTTGAAACACTGCAGAATATCACACATCTGAAAATACAAGTTAGCAAACAATTAAAATCCGGCTCAAAGAAATCATGTTAGCCTGTGTGTTTGAGTCCAATACTGTCAATATGAGAAGTTTACACACCTCTGCTAAAATTCCAGAGTTGTTAGACAGCGACAAAAAAAAAGTCTTTTGTGAACCTTTGAACTTTGAACCTTTTTGAACTTTGAGTCGAGTTAAAAGAAATTAAGTTAGACTTTGACAAATTTTATTGTCATTTTATACACATACATACAAAACAAAATGTCGTTCAGTACAGCTCTCATGACACATCCATTTCTCAAGTGCAGTAGGGATAAAATGTAAACATAAGACTCGTATATGATTTACAGTTTTTTCCAACATTCAGCACTTCTTTTTTTTCCATTTTATTCAGCATTCAGCAGTCTAATCACAGTGGGGAAGAAGCTGTTTTGGAATCTGCCGGACCTGAATCAGATGCTGCGAAGCCTCTTCCCAGAAGGCAGAAGGGAGAACAGTCCGTGGTGGGGGTGTGAAGGGTCACTGATGATGTTACGGGCTTGGGACACGCAACGCTGGGATGAAATGACTTTTATGGAGGAAAGAGGAGCCCCAATGATCTTCTCTGCAGTTCTCACTACTCTCCTGGCCCTCTTCCAGTCTGAGGCACTGCAGCCTCCACACAGTGAGACAGCTGGTCAGAACGCTCTCTTTGGTGCTTCTGTAGAAGGTGGTGAGGATTGGTGGCAACAGGTGGGCTTTCCTCATCCTACGCTGGAAGTAAATGCCCTTTTGACCGGTGAGGTGGTGTTTACAGACCAGGTGAGGTTGTCTGTGAAGAGCACCCCAGGAATTTGGTGCTGTTGACCACCTCTACATCTGAGCAGTAAATGAGCAGTGAAGCGTGGTTAGACCGATTCTTCCTGAAGTCAACGATGATCTCCTTTGTTTTCTCCACAGTCAGGATCAGGCTGTTATCTGTTCACCAGCCCACCAGCTTCTCCACATCCTCTCTGTAGTCCTGGTCGTTGTCGTCTCTGATGAGTCCCACCACCGTGGTGTCGTCTGCGAACTTCACGTTGTGATTGGTGGTGAACCTGGGAACTCAGTCATGTGTCATCAGGGCGAACAGCAGGGGGCCAGCTCTTTAACCAGCCTTTCAAAGCACTTTATCATGATGGGAGTCAGTGCAACAGGCCTGTAGTCATTGAGTGAGGTAACCTGAGGCCTTTTTGGGCCCGGAATGATGGTGGCAGACTTGCTGGTGGGGACATATACAGTAGGAATGCTGACCACACTAAACTCTCTAGGCAAATAGAAAGGTCTGTGGTTAACAGTCAGAAACTTGATGTCTGGAGAGCAGAAGCTAGCGACCGATCTAGCATTTTTACACCAGCTTTTGTTTATGTACACACAAACTGGGTTCTTTGTTCCTATCAGCGGAATTTGAGCATCAAGACCTGGTGTATGGACATAGCCATAGTGTTCTGAGACACAGAGATTTCTTAGTGTTGAGAATATTTGGTATATTTTTAACTGGCTGATACTTTCTGAGACAATGAGATTTATCTGAATCTTTGGAAGCTCTGGGTTGGTTTAGCTTTAAGATGCGACAAAAAAAGAAAATAGTTTGAAAAGCAAGAAATTAGAACAACAATGTTATCTAAAGCCCTTTAAAAGTGTGCACTTACTGCAATACAACATGAACTTTAATACCATGGTTACTTTCTAAACAAAAACAAATCCCCAATCATTATAGAACTTGCACACTACCGTAACCACATTTTTTTTTTTTTTTTATTTCACCACATAAAGTAATTCGTTCTTTCAACTGTTCTAAACAAGCAGGTCACATAAGAGGCTAGAAAATATGTGAAATTATTTACTAGCCTGTTATAGGCTTATTGTGTAGACTTTTTTATGCAATGTGAGATCAAAGCTAAATGTAAAGTAGTAGTGGTAAAGTTGTAGTTTAAATATAATGTAAACAGAAAATGCACCAAGTTACCCATCTTAATGGAAAATTCTGGAAAAAATAAGGAATAATTGGCCATATTTTGTCTGCAGAGAGATGGATAAGGGCAATGAAGGTGGCTTATGACATGACTGGTCTTTAAGCCTGTATTAGAGCTTAGAGAAAAATATGTAGTCTAGCTCCATTAGCTCTACTTTTAGCATTAACCTTTTTCCTGTTTTAGCCTTTCATGGAAGCAGAAAGCAGGAAAATTCTGGGAAACTTAAAGTCTAGGAATGCTAATGTCCACCAAGGACACTCTTAATCCATCCAACAGTGACAAAGGAGACTCTCAAAAGGCTTCTATTTCATAAAATATAAATATCTTAACAGATTTTTTTGCTCCCTTAAACAAAGATTTATTTTTCCATGCAGCCAAAGTACACAAGACCAATCCCGTACGCATACATGCGCTGCATAAGCATCCCCATTTTCCCAGAGAGCAGTGGCTATTTCTGCTTATCCAAACCATTAACTGTCACTCAGTGATGGTTGCCATCAAAAACATTACAGTCCCTTTGCCTAAAATTTGAAACAGGAACAACACTTAATATCTTTACTCCCTGCTCAGATCACACTGCATACGTGCGTGAAGAAAACAAATTCAGCTGCTCTGCTCTAGGCAAGTTGACGTCACTGACACTTGCCCCATCCCAATTTGAGGCCAACCTGCACCCCACCAAAAGCCCTCGTGACAGATCGGGGGAGAAGATGGTGGTGGGTTGCATGAGAACAGCACATTTCCTAAAGCCTCCCTTGGTACTGTTTAATCACCTGGTAAGAGGGGCACAAACAATGCCGTGCATGGCTTTAAAAGGGCACCACAACATAGCCCTAAGCACTTTCACTCCTACAAAACTTAATGGGCCTTGATAAGTGGAAGTGTAAACAATCTACAGTCCTGATGTCATGCAGGCCTCAAATAAGGGTGGACTTTAGAGTGCAGGTTTGTTCAAATGAAGCTATGCCCTACGAGCGTGAAAACTAAGATTTCAACTAATAGCTACTCTTATAACAGCTCAGCACAAGTTCCAATCTTTTAATTGATTTCCAGGACACCCACCTTATGAAATAGTTTAAGTAGAACCTCTTGAGAATAACCTCCATTCATCTCGTCGTCCTTCTTGCATTTCCATTTTAACTAGAGGAGAAAAAAAAAGAAGGCCAACATTAGTCATGATCACTTTCAAGAACTAAAGAAGTGCACGATAATGGATAATCCTTAAAGCTGGATTGATTAAACTCAGCTGCAGAGGAGGTGAACCGTGCCAGACAGGTTTGGCTCTGATGAAAAACAGAGAGCTAAAAACTATCAAGACAGGCTGAAGCTACGGGAGGAAGAACTCTTTATGCTCTTGGAACATCAGCATTGAACCACCTGCAAGACCTGCAATCAATTTCCATTCATAACAGTTGGAGCTGCACGAATGGGGAGAAACCCCTCAGATGGGTGAGCACCAGACTAGTTCATAAATCACCTGCTAAACTAAAGCGCTGAATCCTTACAGGCTGATGCCCAAGCTTAATCACAGGTCTCTTTACAAATCAAAAAATGTATTATTTGAATTTACTGGTACAGATAATCAGGTTTATTCTACCCATCCCCTTTACTCTCATACCCATAAATTAAATCTCCCATTGGATATAAAGTAATCAGTCTAACTCTAAATAATGCAATCTGTTCAAATCTACTAATAATTTAGGTGTCAGCAAAGTGCCCATAGTCAGTGTTGGGAACGTAAAATATTAACTAGTTATAGTAACTAGGTAATTCTCCCCAAAAG
>NW_015151381.1:61168-64262 GCF_000732505.1 Cyprinodon variegatus | reverse complement strand
ATTGCAACAAGACATAGAATGTTGCCAGTTAGTTGCATACATAAGATAAAGCTTAATTTCTAAACTTAATTTCTAATTCTGAAATAACTAGGACGGTTCAGCTCTAGGTAAAGGATTACTTTACAATTGCTGTTGAATGTGCAGCATTTATTGCAAATTAAACATTTGCCACTGAGGCTACTGTTTATAGTCAAGCCGGTTACTAACAAAGAGTTACCTCTCCCAAAAAGTAACTGAGATGCTAACTGAGTTACTCCACAATAAAAGTAACTAGTTACTAGTAAAAGTAACTATTGCGTTATTTTTTGCGTTTCTCGCCCCCGTAACCATCACCACCCAGGCCTCACCTTCTCGCCGTGTGTTTCAAAAGCAAGCTGAATAGAGTGGACGACAAAGACAAGAACCTGCAGAGAGTTTTGCATTTATTGCAACTCAACGTAAACGACATGAGGGGGGGAACGCTATCTGACGGGCCTATAAACCCCGTCAGATAGTGTTCCCCTCTTCTTAACATGGGGGGAACGGTATCTGCTGCGGTGAGTGTCATCCATCCATCCATCCATCCATCCATCCATCCATCCATCCATCCATCCATCCATCCATCCATCCATCCAGATTTCTCTCTTTCTCTATATAGGCTAACATTTAAACATTCATGCTCTCCGTAGTTTCCCCGTGGCGCGAGCACAGGGCGGCTTTACGCGCCTTTAGCGAGCATGCGCGGTGAATCGTGCCGCCTGCACTGTGCGGAGATGCAGGGGAAACGCAGATCGACGTAACACCAGTATTTCCATCTGGAAAACGCTGTTTTGCTGCTGGAGTCCTCCTCACTCTCCATCTCTCTGTGTGTGCTGTACTTTAACACCGCCAGCGGAAACACCCACCTACCCAACTGACAGACGTAATCTCACTATACATCAGCCAATCTCATCCTCCCCTCTCTCATGACAAGGCGCGCACGAGTCCTATCATGAAAAAAAAGGTTAACTGTGCGACCTGAGTAATGTGCAGTAACGGGGTGTCAGCAATGGTAACTGCGTTATAGTTACAGTCAAAGTAATTAGTTAGATTACTTGTTACCAAAAAAGGTAAGGACATTAGTAATGCCATTACTTTCAACGCCGTTACTCCCATCGCTGTCTGACAGTACTATTGGATAGCACTTATTATTGTGACCGAGGAGTTACTTTGGCTGTAGTTTATACCGATTTGAGGTATTCAGATTGATTTTGTTCTAAAAAAAATTCTAGAAACACAAAAAAAACGTATGCTTTTGAAGCTATTTAAGAACAGTGAAGTACGCTTTGGGATAAAGTTAAACAGGATTCACTGTTCCATAAAAAAAACCTAAAAGATGAAGGTGGCAGTGTCACTAAAGCTAGAGGAAAAAATAATTAAGTTTATTTTGCAAAAAGGAGGGAATACCTTTCATATAGGTATGTACATCGAAGACAGCTTTGTGAGTCACCTACTGAACGATAACTTCACCAGAACAGTGGACAAATTATTCATTATGTAACCCCATACAGATTGATTCCCAATGTGCGATGGTCATGTGTGCCTTTTCACATGCAAGGTATTTCTTGCTGTTTTCTACTGATATATAATCCTCTAGAAAATTCAGCTTGGAGTAAAAACAGCCACAGACTGCAAAATAATCTATTAGGATTATTTTTCCTTTTAAATGTTTTTATTTAAGGCCCTGTCACTAAAGGCTGATCCGAGTTCCTGTACCCCTAAAAAAGTGATATTGTGCAATGTCTCATATTCAGAGACAAACCACAGCAGAAACCTGCCAGTAGTTTATGGCAACTGTTGAGAACTGCATAATGAATGGCAAGCACAGGGGGGTTGATTCGGCTCCAGCATTCTGCTCACTGTCAGAAAAGCACGTTTTCTGGGAAATCTCAAGTCCAAGGAGCATTTTTACAATAATTATTGCTGAAAATGTACATTCTCTTCTCCAGCAGCAGTTTCCCTTTACCCTCTGATAACAGCCTTAACCATCAATCTTTAAATTCAATGCTCAAGTATTTGTATGTGTGATGTTTACAGCCCACAACCCTGCTGTTTTTGATCACAGCCTAAACAAATTTACAAATCGAGGATATTAGTGGAAAAGACCCAAATGGCAAGTGACAGGGATTCGTTTCCAGGTCTGGTGAATGTCAAACAAATACCAGAATTTTAAAGCCAATCATGATTAAAGTAAATCCTTTTACTGAGCATATTCCATATTTTGATATAGGTAATTATAGCTTTAGTAAAACCTTGAGACATTTTGAACAGAAATACTTTACGTAAAGACTAAAAAAAGTCAGACAGTCTTTTTGCTTTAAGCTTTTAGTCATAGACCAAAATCAAGAAGAAATAAAAGGAAACAGGATTTACAAAATTGATGTATCATTAACAAAAACAACACTTGGGGTGCATTTCTATTAGTTGTCTGGTTTTTTAAATACTTTTTTGCTGCATTTAACAAATAGTGTCATTAAAATTCATCACAGGCAGAAGGAGTCTGAATTCATACTAGTTAAATAATGAACTCAGATTTAAATGACTAATAGTTTTCTTTGCTTTGCAAAGGTTGTCAGGGTTCAACTTTTTATTTTCTGATCTGATATCGATATCGCTGCCTTAAAGTAGTGACCAACATCAACATTGAGCACGAATTACACACACTTTTATTACTCATTGATATAAACATTAGACAGAAGGTTTTAGATGCAGGCAGATGTATTCTGATACTCATTTATAGGCGGGTATCGAATTAATATCAATTTCTGTCCCAATATCCCTAGATATGTATCTTGAGCACAGGGACATTATAGAATAGAATAGAATAGAATAGAATAGAATAGAATAGAATAGAATAGAATAGAATAGAATAGAATAGAATAAAAAATCCCAGCAGCAAAAAGATTATAGAAAAAAAATGTCACAAAAATGTGACCAAAATAGTCACAAAATACACAAGTGTATAAAAATAGAGAAGAGAAAAAAAATAAGCAAAAATAACTGTACTGTAAAGTGTTTTAACAATATAAAAACTATGCACCTGGAGAATAAATTACCAATATACAGCTGTGGACAT
>NW_015151381.1:10357-60869 GCF_000732505.1 Cyprinodon variegatus | reverse complement strand
TGGAATAAATCTGCTATATATTCTGCATGTCTGTTGATAAGAATTACACTTTACACTTTTCAAATTTTATTGGGAACAAAACTAAAAAACATGATGTTTTCTTCCACTTCCACACCGAAGTAAATAGCTGCTACTTGCACAATGTGTAAAAGGTATTTTAACTGAGAAATAAGGTTTTACTGTAAAATGAAATCACGCGATGCTCATACATGCAGCGTTGCTATGTCTGTAAATCTAGCTGGTGATTCTGCAAGTATTGTGCTAAGCTAATAAACAGCAGTCAGGGAACACTGCTGCTGCTGCTTTAGATGGCTTTCAATTACTAGAATCAGCTTTAGTGTGTAAACATATTAGCTAATGTCGCCTGGATCCATTAATGCACACAGAGCGGGGCCTTTTCCAGGAGGAAATATAATAAGCCTTCTTTTGGCATAAATGTTAGTCCCCTGACAGCACTATTCTTAATCTGGAGGAAGTCATGTGAGAACAACATATGTGTTCAGTGACGAGACAGCATTTGTGGTCTCTGATTAATAAATCACAAATGGCAAAGGTTTGTTTTAAACTTACAATAAGACCACCATTCTTCCAAAAACAGCCTGTAGCTTACCTTTAGTTTGGGAGTTACGTTGCTCTGGGAATATCTTACCCCTCCTGAGTGTGAGAAAAAGCATTAGAGAAGGTTGAGGCCATGAAGTAACAAAGACAAAAGAACAACTGTTTAATTGAAATATGGTACTCAAGAGAGTCATCAAGAGACTTGTGCAGAAAGACAGCAACTTGGAAATGGCTCCCTTGTGGTAGATTTTTGGGCTATTGGAGACAGGGCTGTGATCAGGGGAGGGCTGAGTGCGTGCAAACGGACGGGACTCAAAATATGGAGAGACTATGAACCAGTAATTGCACACCCACAAAAGAGGGTCAGGTTTATATCTCCAGAACACTGCAGACTTTTTAACAGCAAAGAAAAATGTTACCAAGAAAGGAGGCCTGATGGACGTTTCTGTGTGCGTGTTTGGCACTTTGCATTCCTATGATGCATTGCCAAGTTGTTCCACTGCCAAATAAACTCAAATAGACCTCTTCTCATAGAAGTTCAGCTATTGTTATTATTCGTTGCTTGAATAATATTTGGTGAACCACAGTCAGAATGGTGGCTGCTGCGGTTAGAGAAACCATACGATTGATAGGATACCGAAAGAAAAGAAAGAAAAAAAAATCACCTAAGTGATGTTTTTGCCTAAAAAAAGGACATGGTTGTTCAGAGTGAAATGTTAACAGCAGGACATTTGAAAATTGAAAATGTCATGATAATTTTAACAAATACAGACAGGTGATGGATAAATCTAGGAAGTAATGGCACCTCTGTGAGTGTGGTCTCCGGGTTGTAGCTGTGCTTCCCTTTCTCTCTGGATCTGCTCCCTGATGAGCCTCTGCTCCTCTTCAAGCTGTCTGGATCCCTCCTCCCTTAAGCGGGTGATCTTTACGATTCAGACACAAACAATACAACATTAATCAGAAACCTGCATGCATATTTCATAGAAAGAATATGTTTCAATAAACACCTTTCCCACTCAAAAGCTGAGCTGCTTTTCTGTCCTGGTCTTTGTTTTTATAAACTTCTAAACCACTCGATTTTACAGTTTAAGACAATAATGTCCTAATGAAGAACAAATTGCTTACATTCCCAGTCCAAGAAATATTGCCCCATATTTTGTCACATTAAATGCATTAATCAAATGCCACTCCTCATCATTAAAGCAAACACAGTGCTCTCATTTATCGCTTTCTGTCTGAACACAGCCGTGCAAAATGCTCTAAATGTCTGAGTGATAAATATAAATGAAGATTACAAAAAAGGTTTTCTGAAATTAAGCCTCTGATCTTTACCCAAGTGGTTGGATGAGTTAATCAGGAACTCAATCAAGTATTTGACAACAATAAAAAAAAAAATTAATGAAGCACCTGTTTGTGCTTCAGATTTTCCTGGATATGTTTAAATATGTAGTTTCCAGTAAGCATTTGTGCTCAGCCCCACTCCTAAATGTTTCACTTTTATTCTTGTGCATCTTCTACCTAGCATTAACTCACAGCATCGCTCTAGAAGCTTGCAAAAGTATTTATATTTGTATAGATCTAAACTGTATGCATGACACTTGAATTAGTCCTTACAGAGCAAATACTTTATTGTTGAGAGTTAATTCTTCTTATGGTGGATGGGATTCTTCTAACCAACAGCTTTTCTTCCAGGAGTCTCATGTATTTACAGTGTCTCCATTCATCTTCCTATCAACTCTTAACAGCTTCTCTCTTTCTACTGAAAACATTCCCACCACATCATACTGCCATTACCGTGTAATTCTGAGGGGACAGGTTCTAGGCTGATATGCAGTGCATTTTTTTGTTTGTTTGTTCTTCTTGCTACTCTTAAATAAAGCTCAGATTTCTGAAGCACACAATAATTATCCTGTCAACAGATTCCAACTCCTGAGCCAAAGACCACTGCGGTAGCTTTAAAGTTTTCAATTGGCTATT
Source organism: Cyprinodon variegatus (assembly GCF_000732505.1). Taxonomy (NCBI): domain Eukaryota; kingdom Metazoa; phylum Chordata; class Actinopteri; order Cyprinodontiformes; family Cyprinodontidae; genus Cyprinodon; species Cyprinodon variegatus. The sequence continues at coordinate 58,334 of NW_015151381.1, read as the reverse complement.
GGAGGCTGGCATGATTAACATTTTCTATTTTATTTTATCAGTTAATAATTTAGTTTAAATTATGTGTGAGTGGTGAGAACAGTAGAGAGGATCATTGGGGCTCCTCTTCCCTCCATTAAAGACATTTCCTCCCAGGGCTGCATGTCCTGAGCCCATAACATCATCAGCGACCCTCACACCCCCACCATGGACTGTTCTCCCTGCTGCCCTCTAGGAAGAGGCTTTGCAGCATTCGATGCAGGACCAGCAGGTTCTGTAACAGTTTTTCCCCACTGCCATCAGACTGTTGAAAAGTCACAAATAGAGACTCTGCATGACACTGAAAACATCCTACTTGCACTACATGGCAAATCTTACAAAAGTAAGTGTTTCTACTGCATTTTGCACCATATCTATTTATTTATTCTGCACTGCTCTGAACCTTCCATATTAATGGCTTTTGCACTATGTCTCCCCTAAACCGTTTACATTTTGATCACTGCTGCACTTTATGGATAGAATTGTTCATTCTAATGCTAAGGTGCTCATTCGCTGTTGAAAAAGCTGCATGTACTGAAATTTTGTTTTATATAAACTTTGTGTACACAACATGACAATAAAGTTTGTCTAAGTCTAAGATTTAACTCAAATCAAAGCAAGTTTTTGACTATAATGTTTATCATTGTTTTTTTTTTATTATTAAAATTAAGTGAAAAAAAAATCTATTAATGAGATTTGTTATAAAAAAATAAATAAATCAGAGCTTGGGTTTTTTATTAGATTTATAATCACCCAGGCCTAGTTTCCAGTCTTTATCTCAATATTTTTTAGAAGATACGTTTAACTATCCAAGATGGCTGACAAATGAGAAATTACTGGATACATAATCCTATTTTAAACTTTAGCCATGGCCCATCTGCTGTCTCTTTTGGTCTCTGAGGTTTTTTCTTCCTAATATTCTCTATCAAACCAGTAATGCTTTAAAGAACAGTTGGATTGGTCTACATACCACACAGATGAACTATAGCTGCTCAGTTAGAGGACTTCTAAATGCAACGTTATGTGCGATTTTATCCGGATTATACACAATATTTTAACATCATGTATTAGTTTGTGGTTATACACTACATTGTGTTGATTTCACAATATCATTTGACAGACAAAATGTTTAGTCAAAGGTACTTCATCTGTTCTTACCTCTTCCTCAAGTGTTCTTGTAATCTGAACTTCCTCTTGGCTCTGAGCTTCTGCTTGTCGTTCTCTGGCCTCCAAATCTAAAAAAAAAAAAAAATGAGACACAAATATCCATCCTTTATATCTTAAGATCAAAGTTTCTACCCATCATTTTAAAAACCTCAAACTCTGTTGCATTAACACCTGAGGCAGAAATGTTACTTACACACCTTAACGATAACAGTGAAACAGTAACTCAGTAACTTTATACTCACCAAGTTTAATTTTCTTCCTCTTATCATCTAATTTCTTGTTTCTCTCTTCTGCTTGTTTCTTGGCAGCACAGATCTTGTCATAGGCAGCCTGCAAAGAGCATTAGTCAGCAGGATGAACTGTCTGACAGTGTGGGTGTGAATCAGGGTGATTGTTATGGGTTAAAAATGCACGTTTGGTCTCACCTTGGCTGCGGCATCAGTGAGAACTTCAAGAGCCTGAGACAACTGGTGGAAGAGCTCCGCTTTAAGAAATTGAAGAAGCAATGAAAAATATGAGATGAAAGAATACAACGAAAAACTAAAAATCATTATAAGAAAGACCAGTAAATAAGATATGGAGGCAAAACAGTATCTATATTTATGCTATATGCTTAAGAAAAAAAAAAAAAAAACGATCAAAGCCCTTATATACAGGAAATGTATTCTTAAACAATAAAGCTTAACATAACCTAAGAGGGGATGTTCATTTTTAAAACTGGAGCAAATCCTCTAAAACCTTTTAATTAACAGTGGATTGGGGCGCCTTTTTTTCCATCTATGCATGTTATACTGCTGTCCGGTAACATCCATGAATATAACCGCCTCAGACCATCTGCTGGAGCTAAAGCACAGTGTTACAACATGGTTGGATAGAAAAAAATGAAAAAGGGATTTCATGAGAGGGAGTCTTCAGTCGGTGAAGGATGTTAACCCATAAGTCATTTCTTACATGCACACAGCTGCCCCCTTAGAGGGTGACAAGCTCCATCTCTAGCTCTGCTTTCGTGTGTCTGAGGCTTAGTCTGTCTATGTGCGGGTTCAAGTGTTGAAGCCCTCCAAACCACTTCTTTTCCATTTCTGGGAAACCGACCCCCTGCTTTTGTAATATTCCTCTCAACCACCTAACCATACCAATTTCCAATTTTTATATTGTCATGATCAGGAATTGTCTAAACCATCCAGGAACCACAGTAACCTCCTTCAAAAACGAACTTCATCACCAGCCTTGTGTGCAAGGTGCTTTTACCCCCCCTATTGACTAAAAGCTACACTGAAAGTCTTTGCTTCTAGCTGCAGGGAGCACACAGACTAAAGGTTTACTCACCCGATTATATGTGCATTTAACATTAAAGGCTCTACTCAGTAATTTGCGTGGTTCTTTATTGAGGGTTACAGTAGGCACAAATAAAAATAGAAATTTAATTCACTTAACAGGCTTAGAGTTACTGCAGGCTACACAGGCTAAAAAAAGGAATACATCCCTGCTAATATAATAAATATCCAAGTTGCAGAAGTTCCAGGTATAATAAAGCACAAGACTGAAATGGCTTTTAAACATGTTTCCATTATTTCCATATGTTATAGTCTATGATTACAGCATTTTTGTATCAACTGACATTCTGAATTTTATGCAGTTTTGCTCTTTTAAAGCAAATATTTCTAATATGTTTGAGGGGTTTTATAAATATGGCCTAATAACTGTAAGAAAATTGAACAGGCATTTGTTTTGGACATTCTGCAGTCTTTCTGAGGCTTTTGTTTTGTTTATATTGATATTAAAATTATATTCTATGGGCTGAAATTAAGAAATATATCATAAGTACTAACACTCTTTCTGAAGTTGATTCCCTGCAAGAAGCTTTATGTTAACCTGCTGTATTTATTTCTATATCAGTTTTGTTGTGAGTTTGTTTCAAAGTTTCCAGGTTAAAGAATATGGAGGAATTCCTCCTTCTTCATTGTTACAGTTTGTTTGCCCATCAGAAAAACCGAGCCTTACCATGACGCCGCTACCTCCACACTTTACCCTGCTCAGAACGTCATGGGGGAAGTTTTAATATACGACTTTACTGAGCATTTCCTCCAGCAGATATTAAGCTTTTAAAGATGTTGTTTTGCAGCTGCTTTTTCTGTCCTTTTAGTTACTCCCCCTCTTTGTTCAGCTTTAACTCACCACTGAAGGAAACAGCTATGTAGTTCACCATCTTCCAGTTTATGACACTTCAGCCATGATGGTTTATGGCAGGAAGCTTCGACTCCCATCCTTGAGGTCCTGCCACTTTTTTATGCGTCTGCTACACCACATCCGAGTATAATATTCAGGTCATTAGTAGAATTCTTTAGAACTTGGCTGCATGCTGAGGAGGTCATTCGGTCATTTTATTCAGGAGTGTTTGAGCAGCGACACATCTAAAAGGTGCAGGACGTCAGATCTCAATAGTTGCAGGCTCCTGGTTTATGGGCTGTTCCTAAAAACAATAATTAGCTGAAGTTGACAGTTTGGGTTGGGTGCCGTAAACCTCGACAGAAGTATGTGGTTAAGGTCAAACTTGTTAAACCTAGAGCTGGACAATTTGGCAAATATCAATATAATGTATACATTTTTATAGTATATATTTCTTAATTTTGGTCGACACCATTTTATTTAGATGGTGCTATAAAACAACAATAAATGCCCTAAAAAGATGCCCATACAATCTAATGACAATTGCATTGCCACGTTCATAAAAACTCCTCTAATTTAAACAATTGAAAAACATAAAAATAAGAACTATAAAACAACATAAAACCAAAAACACCCGAGCTGCAAATGCAGCAATAATAAAGTGATGATGGGTGATCAGAAACGTCAGACCTCTGTTATTTGACATAATATATCAACACATATATTGATATAGAATTATTGTCAATCCCAGAACCAACGGTTGAGTAAGGGGGGGTGGCACCATCTTGCTAGGAGTCTTTTTTTTTTTTTTATCTTTCACCAAAACAATTATCAAAAACAGAAAGTTAAATTAGAAATTGGAAAGGATAAGTCAGGTTTATAATAAGAAATGAAGAGGAACTGAATCATCCAAGTCATTTGCATGTTGCTCAAAAGCTGAGACTTGTGAAGAAATCAACTAATTTAAACAAACTCCACTCTCTGTGACCCGATCAGCTGTGCAGCACTCTGCCAAAACTCTGCAGAATGCTCAATGATGGCTAGAAAAAGTGTGTAGATCATTTTAAATTTGCTGAAAGACATTCATGATCATGTTAATCAATATATTCAGTTTTTATTTTATAATTTGGTCCGGTACGGATTATAGAACTGTTATAATAAATAGAAACTCATTTACCTAGTTGTTATTGTAATTTACACTTTTGAAACGGATTTAAAAAATGGTTCAAATAAATGCCTAAAAGTGTTGATGAAGATTCTCAGTCATCCAGGTCAGTGTCATTCTGTAAAAGTTCAAAAAAAACCACTGGACTTGGTTTCCAAGATTTGAAGACGTTTCGCCACCTCTCCAGGAAGCTTTCTCAATTCAAATGTCTGGTTAGACAGGTTTCAGGTATTACAGGAGACAATCCCCCCTTTAACAACCGCCCTTTAGAATCATAGACAGGTTTCAGATATTACAGGCTAACAATGGAACCAAACGACCCACTCGTCGGTTTTTTTCCATTTGCATCTTTCCAAGCAATACAAGGCCTTGTCTATATAAAGACTCAAACTCACTGCAGATCCAGACATTTAAATTGAGAAAGCTTCCTGGAGAGCTAGCGAAACGTCTTCAAATCTAGGAAACCAAGTCTAGTGGATTTTTTTTTAACTTTTACGGAAATTCCTAAAAGATTAAGATGATTATATAACATTCCTGCTGAATATCTGCTCTGTATATTATTCAATTATGAGAAAGAATGTCGACTAATTCATCGGAACAATGAAAGAAATGTGAGCCTCAGAATGCGGAAAAGGAAAAACAACATTTTACTCACCTGCTTTAGGGTTATCTGGGTTCTTGTCTGGATGGCAGGTCAAGGCTTTCTGTCGGTAGGCTTTCTTGATCTGGTTAAATAAAGAGGAGCTTTTTAAATCTTTTTCTTTGCTCTTTTAAAAGCACAATGAGAAGTAAATCAACTGTGGTTTTGATCTGCAGCAGGTTACCATTTAGTTGCATATTTCTCCTCAGGATTTAGAATTGTTCACAATGTAGAAAAATTATATAACAGGACAGAAAAGGAAACATAGTGAGAGCTGATCGCCAGTACAATTAAGACATAGGTTTAGAAATATTAAACCAACATTGACTCACTCAGGATAAACTAAAATAATTATTTAAGAAAGCAAAATGAAAAGCATCAGACTAACAAATTACGAATCCATCATAAGAAATATACACAGAAGAAAGAACAATCCAAGAGAAAACTGCTAAAAAATACAATCAAGTTCTCAAAATCTGAAAATAAAGGGATTTAACGGCCTCATTCCTAAATCATAATGTCTAACTTCAATCGAAGGGAGAGAGGAGAAGTCAAAAGTTAAGCCAACTTCTAGAATGAGACAGCAGGGAAAAAATAAGACACTATACTTAAGGTCTGAATACAGCATTTTTATTTACCGTTAATTATTGCTCATTTCCACATGTGATAACTAACAAAGTACAAATACTTTGTTACCTTACTGATGTAGGAATGTTGGCTATTACAGACGTAATTATTTTCAAGACAACTTTTCACTTTCACTCTATTTTCTACTCCTTACGTTCTAAAAATAGACTTGTTATTTTTGGTTTCCTTTAAGCTCATTAACATTAAGGCCTATTGGTATTTAAAAAAAGATAAAAACCATCAAAATAATCTGTTTTATCCAAACAATTCATTTCGTTGTGAACTCGGTCCTGCTCAAACTTTTTTTTCACCACATACAAAAATAACAAAAATTTCAAGATGATGTAAAGTTAAATTTGAAACTTACCATTAGTTATAAAACTAAGAAACTTAAGTATAAGGAAGACATCATCCAGAATTTTAGAAACATTTTCCTTTAATAGGGTAGTGCAGTAACCAGTATAACTTTAAAACATTTTTCTCTTCAATTACTTTTACTTTAATACTTTAGTTTTAAAAACTTTTCCCACGCACCGTTAGAAATTCAGAGAAAAAAATAACACCTTGAGAAAAATAGCAACCTAGCAAGGTCAGGCTCCCTTATTGCTTTGACTAAACCTGCAGCCCCTGCAAGGCCGTTCAGATTGACCAGAGGTGGATGTTTAATTACAGAATCAATTTTCTCAGATTTATACAGTCCTTCTCGCGTGTAATGTCAACGTGGAATCACGTGCCAAAAAACATATACCAAGTTTCCCTCAATGAAGCTGAAGTTATCAAAAATGTAGAAATCTAAACAAAGTGCCCTGGATGACTGCTTTTAAAGTTAACCATTCACTGTTCCTTGTGGGGCCAGTTAACGACAAGGTGGTTTCCATTAGATGTCTCCTCTGTTGGTGAAAGGAAGCAGGAAAGACTTCCATGAAGACCAGAGGGGGCTGCAGAGTGCAACGCTCAGGCTTTCTGCACGCAACCTCAATAAAAAAAAAAACAAAAAAAAGACATGCTCAAATATATACCGTGCATTGCAAGCTAAAGATCTTTCCCATACATTCCTTCATACATGCGAGTGCAGCCTAAATATACAAATCCTAATCAGACGCTCCGATGTACAGCATGTTTTCACGTATTCTGACTCACCAACCCTTTCCCTTCCAACGTCTGCGTGTATTAATCTCCTGCCATTACGCTACAGGCCATGAATAAAAAGGAAGCACCTTCAATCGTGTCTGGGAAATGTTTGCATTCGTTTTGTTTTTTTTACATGTGCAGAGTTTCCCAATAGGTTGTTTAGTACTTTTTATTTTCCTTAGAGTGGAAGCCAAGCTCCAATATTGATGGAATTAGCAGATTGTGGTAAGAAAAGATTGGGTCCCGGTTTTATACACATTATGATTTCTAAGACAGCTCCTTCAAACAAGCACTAAAAACAGGGTATTTCTTATTTTATTTCACTTCAGTAAATAATTGAGTTTGTTTTGCCAAAAGGGTTTTAATAGAATTGATATCATAAGGGAATATTAGGTCTTTCTTCTTGGCAGAGAATCATCTTAGAGATGGGATCCAGGGAATATAGCCAGATGCTTCTGCTTACTGGCTTCTGCTTCTCCATCTTTATCTGCTTCTTCTTTCTTTCATAATTCCAGTTATTCCGACAAAATTAACTTATAATCTGAGGCATATTCTCACCCTAAAATATGCACAGAATTTCAAATCACAAGCATAACCTGCTGCAGTTGTTTTTAATCACTATTAAAAGAAAATAGTCAATTTGCTAATTCTTTTTTCTTCCAAAAATGCTTTAAATTGTGTTCAAATCGACTCCTGAATTGCAGTTAAATTTTATAAAACTGTGCTCTATTGTCATTTTGGTATAATTGCTTGATTCCTGAATTATTAGAAATGAAAATACTTGGAATCCTTAGTTTGTTTTTATTTTCCATCACAATCTCACAGGATAAATAAGGCTTTTAAAAAAAAAAAAAGTGGCAGTGCTGGGTGTTGTAAAGCACATATTTGCACATTACATACCATAGCTATAGAATATTTACAATTTACAGTCAAGGAAAAAACTTGTCATATTTGGTTTTACTATGAAAAAGGTAAAACCGTCTTTTTTTTGGGTAAATGAAAAGTTTAACACAGCTCCATTGCTCAGACCTCTTTAAAAATAATCAAAATAAAGCTGCAAAAGACGACTAAAAGCACTAAGGAACGTTATTTTAGATCTTTCCTTCCAGCGGCTGTTAACTTTGCAACCATCACTGCAACTCAAAAACTCAAAGTTCCCTGCTTTCCGTTGCACAGTTTTCCATTTCTTTCTTAGTTTGTTTCCATCTTTTTATGCACAATTATTAACTGCTCCTTTATAACATTATTTTAATTCATCCTACCCAGTTGCACCTTTCATTTGAGCTGAGTCTACTGTTATTCATAGCATTGAGTCTTATTTGTTACTTAATCTCTGCTAAAAAAAAAAAGGAAAAAGGATTGATCTAATACAAAGAACCATTGGTCTAAAAGGCTAAAGGCCAAAAAGCATCAGGTTTACATCCCCTAAAAGCACTACTCCTGTGTTTTATGGAGATTATATTCAAAGGAAAAAATAAATACCTATAGTATTTAAATAAAACCCAATTTTAATTTTAGTCTTCAGTTCATATTATCTAGTGCTGCTTGTAACATCCACAGTTTTTCCCTCACATAGAGGCTGAAGCAAATGAAGAAAATCTCTCCATTTCCCACGCTGGAGTTTGTGGAAAGACAAGCCACACAATCAGGAGAAGGCAACAATCCTGCAGCAGGAGCAAGCCAACAGTAGCCTGATGGTTAGAGTCTGCACCGCACCGATTCCTTTGTACATTTTGTCCTCATTACCAGCATCTGGTGCCAAATGATTGCTGACAAACTGCTGCTGAGTGTCCTGGCCGCATCGCAGCCACAGCAGAGCCGGAGGCTGATAAGCTGCCATGGAAGCCTCCCCCTTAATTGCTATGTTCCACTATTTACAGGCCGTCATTTGCTTAAAGAAGATAACGGCACAAATAGGAAGGAGGGAGAGAAGAAAGAGTACATATGAATAAACAGGGAGGATGCGTGTAAAGGAGTTCCTGTTACAAATTCAAGTTGAAGCCGTTTTTAAACTTTTTATGAAACTGCGGGAGAAAAAAAGAGCAAAAATGACAAAAATTGATCACTTTAGTTTATGCAGAAGAAGACAATGTCCTAAAGAGAACTTAAATAATGTTTTTAAAATAGTTAAGTAAAAATTGGATCCAAGATGCAGACTTCCCCCCTGTGTTGCAGGATCTTTAGTAGAGCAAAGGCCCATTTCACAAAAGTTGAATTCAGAAATCAAGGTGAAGAGATAAAACCAGGCCAGACAAAGGATAAGGATATCACAAAGGCAAGGCCAGGCTTAACAGGTGCAGCTATGTCAAGCCAGGCATAGGTAATAAAGCTAAATCCTATAGGCTACGTTTACACTGCAGGCCTTGATGCTCAATTCAGATTTTTTTGTGAAATCTGATTGTTTTGCGTTGCTGTTCACATTTCCACATATATACCACTTGTATGTGATCTCCTGTGTGAACTGCATTCATACAACGCAAGTGTCCCGCATGGTGCAGTAGAGGACGCAGTGACGTCACAAGCCGGCATGCTCTGTGTTTACGGAAGTAAACATGGATGCTAGTGCTGGAGCGCATATTGCTATCTTTCCCAACCATAAAAACAATCTTTTTGAAGATGGTTAAACATTAATACAGCTCTCCGCATCATCGTCTGCCATTGTTGTTGTTTTTCTTGCCGCTTCTGCATAGCAAGACACAGAATAGTGACCTTTGTCAGGTATTAATGGCGTTCAGGTCGGATGAATGCGAACTGGCGGTTCAGACACAGGTCGCAAAATGAAAAGAACAGATTTGTATCGGATTCAGGACCACATAGCCAAGTGGCCTGGTCGCATTTGAAAAAATTGGATCTGTGTTGTTCAGACTGCAATGAAAGATCAGATACAGGTCCAATATTGGCCAAAAAAATCGGATTTGGGTCACTTTAGGCTGCAGTGTGAACGCAGCCTTAGTCTTTGGCCCAATCCAAATTGGACTAATTGCAGCTCCTCTTCCTTTATCTTTAGTACGGTCAACGGTTAGAACACTATTGAGGGTAAGAAGGGAGCTTTGGATGGCTGTGCTGAATCTGGACACCCTTAGCCCTTCCGGACGTCATTACAGGATGGAAACACACATGGACGATGCTCGTCAAGACTTCAGGAAGACTTCAGTCCTATTCGGACAGAATTTATCCTTTATCAGAATTTATCATGGTGGCTGCTGAAACACTTCCCCTTTGGCTTCAGAGTCCTTACGGATTTGCTTTTGACTAGAATGTGGGGGACTCAGGATCAAACATTGTGAACATTTTGGCATAAAAGCTTTGTTTTGCTTTTATGCCAAAATGCCTTTTATACCTTATTTGACCAAAAAAGGACTTGGGACTAAGTTGGAATGAAATAGAAGAACATTTTGCAGACTGGCAGTATCATGTTGACCATCATAAAGACTTAAAGGTGCCCACTCATATTTGATCCTCTTACTTATTTTAGGTGTTAAAAATGGCTGATGCGCCTGGTGCAGAGGGTGGACCACCACTCCCAGAAATCACACTATGAGACAATTTAAAGTTAAACAAAGGGAGGCCCGTTATAGGAGAAAGGAGGGAAAGGTTTGGGAGTCATGGGCTTTTTCTGAATGAACAATTTGGTTCATAGCTTCTGTCCCTTTACTTTTCAAGGGGTCAGCAGTAATTGGCATATTGCATGTCCAAGGAAAAACTCAACTTTGAAACTATTATTTCAGGGAAGAATTTTTTGTGAAAAACCCCAGAAGGATTTACTGAATCAGATTAGGCATTTAAACGTTTGATGGAGAGAGAAACTTACATTTCAGTGTTTTCTATATTTTACTTAATCATTGTAGAAGTACATATAGAAAGCTATCCCTATTTATAGAGAAAAGTCAGGCAAGCTGGGCAATATGTACAGTGCCTTGTCAACATATTCACAAAAATGTTTTTAACATTTTGGTAAATTAAAAGTAGAGTTTTTGTGAGATAAAACAACAAAACAAAGTTGAATATGAATGAAAGGGAGGAACAGTACATATGAAACAAAAGTTTAAAGCAGCTTATAATGTTGGCTGATAAAAGTTCTCTGGATATTGTTATGGATTTGATCAGACTTTGCTCATGTTTATATGCATGTTACAAGACCTCTGCTCTGAACGTTAAAATAAAAGAGCTCAGTTTTTACAACTTTAGTGTGAGAAGGAAAAAAATGACCCATCTGAGTATTTATTTTTTTCTTTTATTGCAAAAACAGCCAAAGGTTTGTGCTTTCATAGGCTGTATCTTTGTGGGGGTTTTTTGTTTTTTTCTTGCAAAGCAACTCTTTTTCAGACTGGATGGAAATAATCTACTAACATCAGTTCTCAAGTGTTGCTGTAGATTCTGATGTATGGATACGCTGCAATTTACCCATTCCACTGCTGAAATGTGGCATGCTGCTGTCACCAGGTTTCACCATGCAGAAAATGTGCTTATAGCGACCATTTACTGCTAAAAATAAAATGCTTTAATGATTATCTCCAAAGTCAGACACTGGATTCGGGAAAGAGGTCACATCCCAGCTGCAGTTGTTCAACATGAAAAAGATCTGAGATGTGGATTTTTTTTTTTTATTTGCCAAGAGCTACTGGCAACATTTGCAGATATTAAAACATTTCACTGCATTTTATGGGTTCAAACACTACAGTAAGACGCTCATGTATAAAAGCTGCACAGCACCGTATGTTCCACTGGTCTAATAAGACACAAACTGCCAGAAAAAGATTAGACCTCAAACTTCCAATGATCTTAACGCGCGTGTTTACTATATATTATATTATTTCCAGTCGGAATTCCCAGTTTAAGCAATGCACTAGTTGCATCCTTCCGCTATGCATCGCATAGAGGCTGAAAAGATTAGGATTCTAATAAAAACTCACTGATGTTTAAGGCTGGAACCTGACAACATGTGGAAAGGTTCGGTGTCATTAATGGTAACAAGCTTCTAATAAGCTACTACTGTACAATTATATAGTCTGCCTGAGAGTAAATTATGAGCATGTTGTTAATTCTGTTTTTTCTTGCTGCTGCAATGCATTAAGTAAAAGGTTTATTAAAATTATAGTAGCTGAATGAACCACAGTGTTTGTGTGGTCCCGGATGTTGACATGGCTTTACCATGCAATCTGCGGTAGGTACGACTCTGGTGGTTATCCCTCATCACTGCCCTAAACACCAAGCCCAGTTATTTACAATCATTAAATCATGAGATTTCATAGGTTTCATAAGGATTTCTCAAATATCAGACATCATCAGAAGTTCAGCTACTGTAATATAAGACATGCGTTTTAAGATATATGGTTTGGCAGACCTAAAGCTCAGTGTTCAAACTCCTGCGTCAAAGCAATACTTTACAATCTGTAAAACACGGCTTTTACGTAATGCCTCTTTATGTGACAACCCATAAAAACAGATTCTTGGATGAGCTTCTTCCATGTCTGATTAACAGCCTGCCTGAAGGGAGATGGGGCCGCAGGTCAAACAACTTCGATAAGTGGCTGATGACGTCCAACTTCACACATTTGATTGATTTTTGTGAGCGTTCTGTGATTCTATGCAGCGCCCATGAGCCTAACCCCACTATCTCTGTTAACCATCAACAGACCGCTCAGAGCCGGCGCTCTCAATTCTGAGGCTTTAGCTCTGCCCAAGCCACAACCACCGACTTCCTCAAGGATAATCCTCCAGGAATGAAAACACTTTGAAAACCAATTAAGAAATTAACTACTTCCCTTCTTTTGGCAGCCATTTTAATCCAATCTTGTTTAGGCCGATGGATTCTACAGAGATGTGGTGGAGGGAGGGGAAAGCAGTATTAAGGATTCTGTGGTTAACTTCTGATTGAAATTAAAGTCTTAAAAAACATGGCAGATGGGAAAACCTTGATGGCCACAAATCAAAACTTAGACTAATACTAATTTCTAAATATTTTAATCAACCTCAATCAGCAAAAATGTTATCCATCAAATATATAAATTATCTCATTTATTCTAAATAATTTTGAATATTTTAGCTTAGATGTAAAGATTATTCTAACATTCTAAATCATTAATTATATAAATCTATTGCAAATACTGTTTTGTTAGGCAGAAATTGTCCGAGACGCTGTCTCCATCTAGTGGTCATTCTGGTGTATTGCAACTGTGAGATGTAGCATTTAGCTGCTTTGTCTTCTTGGCAGGCTGCTGTCTTTTAAAAGGACATGCCGGACTGAAAGTCTATTCCTACTTTTGCATGTGATTTATCTTACTTGTTTAGGTACCTTGTGGTTGTGCTGTTTTCAGAATAATAAATGAAATATAATAATTGTGACATAAGTGCTCTTCCTGCCTGCTTCACCAAAATAAAAGAAGGGATTTTATCGGTTTTGTTTGGAAAAATAAAAAATACATTTTCTAACATTTTTTTGCACTTTCAAATACTAAGTTACTGACAATAGTATCGTTGCTTTTAATGTACTGCTTTACGTACCTCTTTCGTTGTAGCTGTGCTCTCAATGCCGAGTAACCCATACAGATCCATCTGTAAGATTTCCTTCGCCTTTCCAGACATCTTTTGTCTTGATATCAGCTAATACAGCAGCGCAGGGGGGGAAAGATGCTTATAACAGGGTTAAAGCTGCTTCTGAGGTGGTAAAAGTTCGTTAATTTAGCTTTTTATAGCTGCTGTTTAGGTTTAGGCAGCATGAGTTTGACGTTGACGACTTTTCAACCGGATGTACTTTGCATGATGGGAAATGTAGTTTATTGCAGGCAGAATCGCTTGTCTTGCTGCGTTTAATCGCGGTTGACAAACAACTTTTCGATGCGCATTACCGCCACCTACAGGTGAGGAGTGTGGATCACAACGGCCCCATTTATAAAGATACTTCTATTTATTTATATATATGTCTATTTCTATAATATTACTTTACAAATACAAAATCCTCCTAAGTATTCCTGTTATTATTAAATATTTAAATAAATATTGTTAAAAAAATGTTTTTCAGTAGAATATCTATCAAATCAAATTTACCTTTCTCCCTATTTAGGCCTCTAACCAAATTCCTTCTTTCTGCTTCATACTTCTTAAAATACATCACTACATTTTCCACTGTTTCGTTTTCTCCACAATATTCACATTTGCCTGACATATGTTTCCCTATTTTTAATAGTGTATTATTTAATCCTGTATGTCCAAATCTAAGTCCTAAATAACTATTTCCTCTCTCCTGCTTCCTTCTGCTAACCTAATTTCTCAGACTTTCTGTTGAATCCTATAAAACCATCTTCTTCTCTTATCATGGCAGCCGCTGAAACACTTCCCCATTGTTTTTGCCACCTTTCCTTCATCTTTTGTTTAATTATACTTTTAATTTCTGCCTTACTTATGTTAATCATCATATCAGTGGTTTTATTTTTTGATGCTTCCTTAGCAATCTTATCTGCAATTTCATTTGCTTTAATCCCTATATGTGCTGGCACCCAAACAAATATAACACTAATACCCATCCTTTGAACTTGATATAAAACTGGCTGTATTTCAATTAAAATGTCTAATCTACTTTCCGAAAAATCATTTTGTATACTGATTAAAGCTGAACTCGAATCTGAACACCTAATTGATATTAATGGTCTCACTTCCTCTATCCATTGCAATGCTAATTGCTATTTTTTTCAGCTAGTGAAAAGAAATTATATAGATAAGAAATTATACTCTGTACAGTGAGGGCAATTTGGAACATAAAAAACAAATATTGCACAGTTACTGAAAATGTACAAAACAATAATGCCTCTTTGGGCATTTAGGCTCCAGCAGTCTTTCACTGAAGGAGATGTTATGCATTTTATTACATTTGAACTAACCTTTTCACAGTTTTATCATGACAGAATTGTTCAAACACACGCTGTATTAGATGTGCTTTATATCACTACTGTAACTCTCATTGATATCAGTTTGTGCACATCTGGCTAACTCGAGTTTTCTTTCCCTCAGATAAAGTTCATCCATCTTTACAGATCTCCTTCAGCATCTTAGTCTCTATCTGCAATTTCCGATAGCCCCATATGGCATTTTATTTAACATTTTTGTATCTTGAGACACCAGCTCTGTTTTTTTTTGTTTTTTTGTTTTTTTGCTTTACACCCAGGGTGAACATGGCACCATTTTACGTCATTGTTGTCACTATGCAATATTATAGCAATATTTGAAACCCCTTGGCACCTTTCACAAAACATATTGTTTTTTTTATTTTTTATTTTTTTTTTATGTGATACATCAAAGCAAAGTAGTTTATGAGAGTATGGAACATTTTATTGTTGCTGTTGTTTTTCTAAAAAGTTTTGGATGCAACCAGCTTTGCCTGCAGGTTAAGCTGCAAGCGTCATGTCCCAACCTGACTTTCCTTTATCTCTTTCCAGGAATTTTTTATTTTTTTTAATATATCACTTGTTTTTGTTTTTTTAAACAAATTACCTCCCCAGCATACAGTTAAATTCCCTAAAGAAATGCGCATTTGGACTCAAATGTGTTAAAGCAGAGACACATCAAAAATTTGAAAGACTACGGACTTTGGATTGAGGCCCTTCCTCCTAGGCGTGTTCCAAATGTAAAAGAAACCATTGACCCACCCCTCATTCTTCTGGGTCATCAGAGTCTTTTGGGGTTAATTGTGTATTTGGCCAACTGAAACATGACTATACTACGTATGTAAACTCTTTGGTTGTCATTGCTTTGTATCTGATTTGAAATTTGCCTAGAATGGGCCTTCATGCTTTTAAAAACAATAACATCTCAAATACAGGTTTCTGTAGTGCAAACTGCCACAGTTGACTGATACCCAAAGGTGTTGAAATGTTTTCAGAAGCACTAAGCAGAAACCCAGTTGCATCCAGAACTCCTTATTATGGATGCATTCTTAATGTTCTTTGGGAAGAACTCTATCCCAGATTTCAAGACGCGAGGAGATTATGTTAGAATCTCAGAAGAATAATTCAACTACTAACTTCCAAATTTAACTGACATCTATCACAGTTATATCTATCCTCTTATGATGGTTGATAGGCTGCAAATGTTAACTAGTATTTATAAAGCAATCGTATCTTTCGAAGAGGACACAACTTGATGGACATCATCAAAATGTATTGAATAAGCTGTCAGTCAACCATATTATTAGAAGCAGAAAACGAAGAGGCAAAAACATGTTCACACCCAGTTCACAATGACTGGTGAAGGAATAGAAAACTCTAAAATTCACACAAAAGATGTTTTTTTCCTCCAAAGAACTCATGTTACCTGTAGGTCTGCAGTGCCCTATATAATATATATAATTTCACCTGACTCTAAACACACCAATAGATAAGAAGATGATAAATTAACTGCTTTATATGAAACCATTTAAAATACTACTATAGTACTATAGTATTATAGTTATATAAACTCGGAAAACTTGGTTAAGTTTTTTTTCTTGTTTTTTTTTTTTTTACAAAGTGCTGCCTTAATGACAGCTTTTGTGGACACTTCCAACAACAAAGAGAAACATAACAAAGATAAAGACTTTGAAGATTAGGGATCTGTTTACATCGTATGTGTTTCACAATCCTGTTCCACAAGCTCAGTTTGCAATCTGTTCATGATGACTTCATGATATTTCCTCTTTAAGCTTTTGTTAAATATCAGAATAGTTAAGAATTAATTTGCTGAATTTTGGAAACAGCGCTTTACTACAATAAGCTTGTTAAAAGTCAGAAATGGGTCTTCATGTCTTACTAATAGCCCCCATGATAGAAGCTCCATTCTTTATCATGACAATGCAGCTTTTTGTGACGCTGCCTTTGTTTTCTATCTCTAAAGTAGGGCAACAGCTCAGAACATTTCTGCTTTTTTGTCACAAGACAGATTTTGATGTCTCGTGACAGCAAAATATCTACTGCAATAATACAAAAACCTAAATTTGTTAACACAGAGTTCCAACAGATACAAAAACCCCAGGCATTGTTGTGTTATGAATTGAAGGAAGACCTTCCCACTCCTCTTGAAGCTTTGATTTAAACCTGCATCCACTTTCAAGAGTCTGATTTAGTGAATCTTATTTTGTTTTCCTCCTTCTGCACATTTACTTTCATCCTGAGATCAGGTCCAGCTGAGGGGATGGTGTGTTTGTGTGGGAGGATGGACCAACAACTGCCTCTATTCAGTATAGCATGAACAGCTTCGAATTATACAATCATACACTCAAGGCTAGAGGAAACTGCTATTTTCTTTTCAAAATAAGAGCACAATTCTGCAGAGCCTCTGAAATTCGATGCAAATAGGAAACAGCTGGATTATTATATATTTATTAGCAAATTAGAACAAATAAATAGAAAATTTGGCTTTTATAACTTTTGACTTTTTGTATTTTTTGTTATTGTTTAGTACATATATTTGATGTTATCCAGGGCCCATAAGGATGGCACTATTGTAGTATAAAATTTCATAGTACAATATAACTGCAGAGCTAGGATGATACTGAAGGTATAGTTTTACCACAATGTTTATTTTCATTTATCCTTTATTAATTATTTTTTACGAACAAATTGATCAGACTATTCTAATTTTATGAACATTGGTTGATTGGGACACATTAAAACATGCAATAGAAACTTGTTTCATTATTTTCTGACCAGACTATCATTCCCCCTTCTAATATACCACACAGAGTAGCTACCCATATGGCAAAAGCCAAAGCATCTGACTAAAATTTTAATGCAGCTTTCAAAGCAAATCAATGCCAAGTAAGAGAAAAGGAAAGTTGGTAATTAAGTTAGGGTTACTCATGCAAATTTTGACATAAAGGATAAATCATGTTTGAATAAGGAGGAAAAAACATCAATTTAGGGTTATTTTTAAATAGGAATCAATATTTCAATCTGGTGAAACCTCAATGTATTATATCATAATCAAACTATTTTAAAAAAAGACTAAAAGGACTGAAACTATTCAACTCATTTCATTGAATATTGTAGAAAGAGAAAAAAAAGGAGGGGGAAGCACCTCCAGTCATGCTTAAAATGACATTTATGTTACTTTTTTCTTGATGCACATAACACCCAGGGCAGTGGTCTGCTCTTACATTTTTTATAATGCTAATATTACATATAAATTAGTACAGTTGTTTAATTTTTACCTTGCAACTGTTTTCAGATATTAGCCTGGAATGTTTCTGCATTGATTTTGCATTTTTTTCTTGCATGGCATTGCCTCTTAATACAGTCCAACCCAAAGCATGTTATATACTACATACTTTTATATCAATGGAAGGAGGTCAATTATAACAAGTTGGTCATATATCTCAGTGGTATTTTATCACTACTTGAATGAGTTCATGGCAAAGGGTCAACCACTAGAGATATAGAAAGCGGGGGGAATCCCAGTAAACTTTAATCCATGAAACTCCCTCTGGCTTAACTATGTTGATTTGAGGAACCAGCCTCTCTGGTCTGTTCAAGTCAGTTTCTGTTTCTCAATTTCCATCTTAAAAAGAGGGCATTGTTTTGAGGGAAGCAAGGACCGGTGTGATTTCTGTGAAAGCACTCTTCACCAATTTTCTATCATATGTGGATATAATATTCTGTAGAGAGGCCCCTTCTTCAGGGGCAGCCTATAGTGTGTAACCCTTTAGAGATTATTTAGAAATGAAAAGACTTAGACTCTACTTTATTTATCCCATGGGATTACTCCTTTAGGAAAATTCTGGTTCCAATAGCTTATATAGAGTAAAAATGGAAGTGTTAAATTAAGATGCTATTAAAGATAAAAATACAGCAGACAATATAAAAAGAGTGTATATAGTGCAAAAGAGCATGAAAACGTTGTAATGTCCTGGAATATGTTTTATGTCTTTAGATATAAAAATATCTGCACAGTAGAGAGCTAAGGAAGGACTACACAGTAGTTGACTTGTGTTATTGCACCTGTACTGCAGAAATGCACTGACCTTATAAATAGGTAAAAAAATTATACAGATTACACAGTAGTTGACTTGCGTTATTGCACAGTGAGAGAGAAGAATATTGCATGAATGTAATATTTTGCAGAAGATGTCCAAGGTGTGTGCTGACCCTTGTCCCTCTTCCTATCACCCCTCCTTCCCCAAGTGAAGAGTTGCACAGCTTGATGGCTTGAGGAACAAAGGACTTCAGCAGTCTGTTGATCCTGCATTTGGGGAGAAGCAATCTCTCCCTGATTAGGCTCCTCTGAATGGTGAAAGCATTATACAGACAGTGGCTGGTATCGCCATAATGTCCAGCAGTTTGTTAAGTGTCCTTATTTCTTGCACCTTCCCTAGAGAGTCCAGCTCCCCAATCGCAGACTCACCAGTTTATGCAGTCTAGAGCTATCATTCATGGTCAAAACAACATTTTCGTATTCAAATTAAACATTTGTGTTGTGTAATATTGTAATTAACGATGTCCTGGTCCAGTGAGCCAAGCCCGGAAATCTCCCATTTTCCTCATATTATCTCATACCTAACTTGATTTTTTTCCCCCTCCCATCATCCGTCAACCCATATTAAGCATTCGTCTTATTCTGAAACATCCAGCCGGATGCAGCCGCTCAGTAATGCGTCTGCTTTGAAAACCTTCAGTGCGTAAAAGCTCAGGGGCCGCAGGCTGCAGTCCGCATTCCTCAGACAGGGGTCCATCCTCTAGCTGGGCCCTAAACATCAGGGGTCAACATCTCATCTATTGTCTGGAAGAGGAAGACAAATGCCTGCTTTTGTAAAACTCTATAGAAGAAGCGATTTTATGGAATAAAACGAGGTATGGCATTACATTCATTCTATGATCTGTAATTGGGTAATATATGCATTGTTTTTTATGTTTAAGTCTACCTCGTGTACGGGCTGTCCCGTTATGCCTCGTGTGATGCGCAAACAAATGTGCGCTTTTTTTCTCACAATGTGATTGGAAACTGGCTCTATGACAGGATGCAGCAGTCCTTTAAATCTATCCTGGAGAAAATCAGCCATCAAACTGTTGCAGGCTATATTTACCTATAGGAGGAAGGTAGAGGTGAGAAAATAAACAAATGTGTGCAAAAAATGCACGCGGAGGAATGTTGTTTTAAGGCTGTTTCTGGATCAGATGTGTGGTAACACATGGTTTTGGACGTCCCATCATTTGCTGGCAGCCAGGGAATGGGGGAAAATGAGGGGAAAGAAAGTAAAACATTGTATTTTGTTTCATTTTACAAAAGAAATGCCATTGACTAAAACCGGTCACTCCCTTTGGCAACACAGAAGGGAGGAGAAAACATCAGCACCAGATGTTTTCTCTGGCATGTTTGAGCTCTGCTGACTGTTTGTATTTCACTCCCAAAGACTCTATATATAATTAAAACATAGCTGTCAAGTCAAATATTTCTTCCACTGTCTTTTATTTCAATGCAGATTTTAAAAAAGGCTTAGAAAAATACTGCAAGCACTAATTATTGAATTATTTCAGGTTACATTTATGAATTTTTTTTAATTAAGTTTGCTAACAAATAAGGAATCCATAGATGTATGTGTAGAATAAATAAAAGGCTCAGCATATGCTTTGGAGGAAATAAATCCGTGGAGATGTTTCTGCACATTCACAAGTGTTGATGCCGCCACAGTGGCAGTGGGCTGCTGTGTGGGCGCTGGAAGCAGAGGATCTGTGAGGAGGCATGTCTTGTGTGCAGTGAATCAGCCTGCTATAAGAGGTACACGTGGGAGCTCTGGCAGACAAGGTCGATGAATTAAAGGTGCCAGTAACTACCTGAGGAGAAGGCGTAAATGCTGGGTTAGGTTGCTGAATGTCATCGGTACATTACAAGCGCATCTTTTGCAAATTAGAATGTAATCAACACATATGTTTTAGAAATTCAGTTCAAAAATATAATGACTTACATCTACTGAACCCCTCATTTCTCAGGGGATTAAATGACTTTAAACCATTTTAAAAATGGTAATGTTAGCTTACACAACCATGCAGAAAAAAGCTGTGCAACATCAACACCCTCTATTGGAAAGTTAAGTCACAAAAAGCATTATTAATTGGTTGACCTATTTAATGCTAATTGAAAATTATGTGGAAGGATAACATGTAAAAGAAAATGTGGTAGAAAGATGTGCACAAATAACTTGAAGCAAACATAATTCACTTAAAAATCAAGCAAGGCATAAACATTATCTGTGATCAGTGCTTGGGAGTGGTGGCCTCGGGCTTAGGGCATTGTGCTTGGGTCCCAGAAGTTCTGAGTTTAAGCTCCACTCCCACAGAGGTTACATGTAAAAGATGGCTGGCTAACAAAAGGTTGGACCTTTTTAGGGAAAGACAATAAAAGTAGATACAATTTGAACAACAAGCAAAACAATATAATCAATGTACTCAGTTACCAAGAGCATTCAGACAGACCTGACTTTTTAAAGTCAACTGATATTACCAAAATTGCCTCAAAACGCCACAGTGACAACATGGAGTGTTGCTAAGAAGAAGACGAGATAAACTAGACTAAATAATGATTAATTGAAGGCCACTATTAAAGAAAAACCCTTAAACGTTACTGACTGATCGCCTTCTTTGTGATTCTGCTTTGATGAAGTAATTCATGTAAAACATGCACAGGTATATGGCAGAGAAACAATATTTTACATCTCTATGAATCTATGTAATACAGGAATTTAAATTTTTAACCTGAATTATGAAATAGAATAATTCTTAGTGATCACATATTATGTAACCTGCACCCATCTTTGTGTAAAAAGCTCACACTAAAGGGACATGTTTGTCAAGTGCCAAGTTTCCTGTCCTGGGAAAGTCCTTTCCTTCCCTTTATCAAGTTCCTGAGCCAAACTGGGAAGTTCAGCTTGTAAGTCACACCCCAGCCTGGCTTAGTCACAACAGCTTCTGTTTGACAAAACTCCCCAAACTGTCCAAATCTCCCTAACTTCAGGCGTCAGCTATAACTTTTACTGCTCTCCTACTTATAAAAAGAAAAGTGACGAAATGAAAGTGAAAGTGGGAAAAAGATCACAGAGGATAATGCCTTTTAGCCGGAACAGGGCAGGGAGCATTTCATCCTTTTTTTTTTTTTTTTTTGTCTGAGAGATGAACACAGTTCTTTGAAGGGTATTCAGAAGGCCTTTTGTGAACAACCATTGTCTGCCTGCTTGCTGCCACGGTAACACTCTTCACAGTGGCAGCAGGACTAAAACGCTGCAGTCAGATTTGACAAATGTCTCACCAGAAAATGTGAGAAAATAAAGCACGATTTTTACCTTAACACCACGCAGTGACTTAAAATCTGATGTCGCTTCTTTTTATATAATTTCACTTTTTTTTTCTCTCTCTCTGCCAAACACTTAAAACAGACTCATGCAAGCAATTTACAAACTGCTTAGAACCAGTTTGATAACAAAAAGGACTGTGGGAAAGGCATTGCTGCAGGGTAAAACAGACCACTTAAGGATTTTTCTTTACCTGACCTTTCATAGAGGGCTGTGTTTATTTTTTTCTGTTTATAACTTAGTGCCACGTCTGTATATGTAATGCATGCCAAGCATAAAATTATCTGCAGAGCACATTGACTACCTAATATTATAACTAACGCTTCTTAGAGACACTGAAAATAAATGCACAAACTTTAAGGTTTAAACTATTGTTGAATGTTTTTAAGGAAAGAGTTTCCATTTTTTTTAGCTTGTATTTGAATGTGGGAATGTGCTTTTTCAGGAGTCCAGGCCAGGGTTTGTGGAGCTTAGCAAAGAGGAGTGACTGTGTGCTGTGGTTTTGCCAGAAAAGGCCAGTTCTGTGGTCCATGGGTCCATTTATGTCAGCATCAGCATGTTTTTAACTTTTCTGCACAGATTGTCAATGCATTTATTTTCCAAGCTTTTGCCACGTGCATGTCGTTGCTTTTCTAGCCTCGTTCAATCTGAAAATACCCAAATATACAATATTTATTTGATAATCCTGTGAATCTCACACTGGCCGAAAGATCACCAAACTAATTATTTGGGTGGGATATAGTGATGCTAATGATGACTTATATTTGTCTTAATTTGTTACCTTTTTTTAACAATGTTTATATCAAGCATGATGGCTTTACCCAGATGGTAACGTATGTGATTAACTCATTGAGCAGTAGTATCATATCGGATGTCAAACGATATGCCCAGGTCATGTCTAGGTATTTATTTTTTATTTAAGAATCCCCATTAGTCTCTATGAGAGAAGAAACTACTTCTTCTGGGGTCTATTTTCAACAAAAATTATCACAATCAGTGCATACAACAAACTTACAGTAGAAACAACATTATTAAAAAAGACAAAACAAATATAAACAAAAGCATTTTGTTGCCATTATTGCTTTTTGCAATAATGGCAACAGAAAGTTGAGTGAAAGGACAACAATATAAGATGAAAAGGGACAAAAATGCCTATAATAATGGAGATTATGGCGAAATGAAAGGTATGTTCACGTACTGTACTGTATTTGAGCTCAGTACTTGTTCAGGGCTTCTTTTACATGATTGACTCCATCGATACAATGTTGAATAGAGATAATCAGCATGTAGCACTGCTGAAGGGTTACTAAAGTCCCATTGTTTAACGTTAGGTTTCAACTTTTTTCAATTGTTTTCAAATGTTATTGAAACTTAAAGTACAAGCCCCTTAAGATGAAACCTCCTTTTTTAAGGAGGTCCTTAAAAGAAAAAAAAAATATAGCCAAAAAGCAACAGTGTTCCTTTATCTCTAGTCTCAAATCTTCCTCTTCATTTGACCTCCTTAAATATGCTTGGAAAAAGAACATTTAGCAGAGACCTTTTGTGGTTTTTACCATCCTAGTGAATAATGTCCATGACTGCTTGACAGCTTTTAGGTCAGCAGCCAGTTCGTCATCTTGTCGGTGTAGTTTTTTCTCACATATTTTTTCCTTCCACTCCACTTTTTTAAAATGCTTGGATACAGCTTTATTTAAAAACAGCTTCCTTAGTAATTGTATTTTGTTTTTCTTGTGGCCTTTTATGACTCATGGTTGTGTTAATAAGAATTTCCCAGGCAACATCAAGCAGCTTTAAAAAGTGCCACATTTTTATTTAGTTTGTGGCAAGACGTGTACAAGAAAAAAAAAAGCATACGTATATCTTTCTTTCACCTTTATTTCAATTTTTTTTTCTAGCTTTTCGATAAATAATTGAAAGTGAAAGAAAGAGGGGCCACACTGTTGAATGCTGGCTGTGTTTCCGGGTTAAAACAGGCGCTGTCCAGCTCGCTGTGAGATTAAGCTGGAATTTTTGGCAGAGCTTTTGATGACTGGACGGCTGACATATCTTCTGCTCATCCCAAAGTGCAGACTCGTCGTTTCCTATTCTCTGTTCCTGCTGTTGAAGTCGACTGTCAGCCTGCTTCCTCCAGTTTAGATAGAAGTGGCTTGGCTGTATATATAACAGGAAAAAATATTGGATATCAGAAACTGGCAGCCGCAATCAGCAGTTTAAAATAGGCTGTTATGATTTCTAAAGAACATAAATAACAAAACCTTAAATGCTTTTCATCAATCCCCCCCTGCAGGTCTATCGAGCATCATGTCGGGGATATCCGATGGGAAAAAGAAGTGGGCGGCAGTCAGGGATCGCCTTGGCTCCTCTCAGGACTCCGACACACAGCAGGAGGCCAACCTGGAGAGCGCCGATCCTGAGCTGTGCATCAGACTGCTGCAGGTTCCTACTGTGGTCAACTACTCTGGGCTAAAGCGTCGCCTGGAAGGCAGTGACCAGACATGGATGGTTCAGTTTCTAGAGCTGAGTGGTTTGGATCTGCTCCTGGAAGCCCTGGACCGGCTCTCTGGCCGTGGCTGCTCCCGCATCGCTGATGCCTTATTGCAGCTCACGTGTGTCAGCTGCGTCAGAGCGGTAATGAACTCATCAGCAGGGATCCACTTCATCATAGATAACGAGGGGTACATTCGGAAGCTCTCGCAAGGTTGGTTCAGTGATCTCAGATGCATCAGTAAATACGCACCCTACTAAATAGTTTTGAGTTCAGTAATAATGTTTAAGCACTGAGATAATGGTAAACACCTTTTCCCTATATTATCTTGTATGGGTGGATCAGTCATAACCCACATGATGAAGGTGCTCTCTGTGACTCACTCTGCTAAGCTGAAACCTTCCTGTTATGCACTGGGCTTTGTATATATACACGCTCATGCAAAACTGTTTACACCCCCTGAAAATGTCCAAATTTCATCACATTAAAACCACAATATTTTCTAGATTTTACAGAATTTTCATAAAATACGTTCATTTCACATTGCACATATTTGTTAGACAGAATAAAATAATACCTGTCTTTGTAGATCTTTTGCAAATGTCCGTCTATACTCTGAATATCCAAGTTACTGTTTAAGTTTTTACAAAAAAACTCAGAGACAACTGAACCCCTAAAAAGATCTGTGTGCATTTGTAATGAGAAACTTTGAGCATCCAATTCAGGAATTCTACTTATTGAGATGTTCCTCTTTTTTAATGCATGGCTTAAGTTCAGTCCACTTAGACAAAGAGCTTTGTTCAAAATAATAATAATAATCCAATGTATCTCAGACTGTATCCTTGATGTTTATGTCCACCTACAGGCCAGTCTTAGTCTTTTGCAGTCTTTTGTATATTGGTTTCCCGATACCAATCTTTGTGATATGCTCACCTAAAGCCATTGTGCGTGATTCTTCCTTGCTAGTTTTTATTTTGCATGTGCCTTTCTAGTGTTTATATATCCAGTGAGCTATCCAATTCACATCGCTCCACTACTCCGATTGTGTAAATTGAAGACACGGGGTCAGACCATGAACAGAATAATAATGTACCTATCAATATTGTAGCTGTTTAAGAAAAGCTGCTCAAGAAAAGCACTCCCACAGCATTATGCTACCACCACCATGTTTTACCATGGTGACAGTGTGAGGTTATCTTCCTGTCTATCATAGCATTTTGCATTAACTTCAATTATGGCATCATGTGACCAGATGCCTTCCTTTCCTAGTTATATTTTTAAATAATGGCTTAAGCACTTCTCCATAAGATGTCCAAAGCTTGATATTATGTTTTTTATGATGCCTTTATTTTGACTTCTTCCCTCACCTCTGCTGTGTTTGTCGGCCTCAGCCGTTAGTCCTCTAACGTTGTCTAGCAACACTCAACGGATTTCACACTAAACCTGCTCTTTTACAGTAAAGAAATGAAAACTCAGTTGACTTACATATTAAGTGACTTCTGAAGGCTTTTAGTTCTGCTATTTTTTTTTTTATTTGGTTGTATTAGAATATTTTTTTTTATTGCCAAAAGTAGCATCTAACTTTTGCACTCTAATATACTGATATTTAGGGTAAAAAAGCATTATATAACGCATTTTGTCAATACATCTTTAGAGTACTGAATATTGAATTTTTTTGTTGTTGTTGCAGTAGAGGCACTAAAGCCAAAGTTCAACTCAAGTAATCTAAGAGATAACAAGGCAAAGCATCCGGTTTGGATATAGACAAGAATTGGGCTTAGAGACAGGAAAAAAAAAGATTTAACCGAAGTGAGAGGACTTTACTTTAATACATATTACAATATTCTACAGCCTTGGACACTTCAAACATCATGGTGAAGAAGCAGGTGTTTGAGCTCCTCGCAGCGCTCAGCATCTTCTCTGCAGAAGGACACCGTCTGGCCCTGGATGCTCTGGATCATTACAAGGCAGGAAGATAGAAACGTTTACTACATTTTCACCTGCTTTTAGAGCATGCACTAAATGATGTCATAAAAACGTTTCTCATTATCTCCATTTCTTCTTCTCCAGGGCTTGAAGACACAACAGTATCGCTTCAGTGTCATCATGAACGAGCTGCAGGCCACAGACAATGTCCCATACATGGTCACACTCCTCAGTGTCATCAACGCGCTCATCTTCAGTACAGATGACCTGAGACGGAGAGACAGAATCAGAAAAGAGTTCATTGGTAAGTTCTCCATCTGGGAGCAAGATGATGCCCTTATTTATCCGTCTGCAGTAGGTGAACGCATATCAGTAGCTTTAGCTTTGTAACACATTTCTTTGTCACTAGGTCTCGCCTAAGAATAGGTCCAATGGCCTAATTCTCACACAAAACGCCTGAGAACTAAGTGTGTGCAACATTGTGTTTTCACAAGTTTAGCAGCACAGCCAGTGACTGAGAAACTGTCAGCAGACTTTGATGGATCAAACTAAATTAAGGTTTTAATCGTTTCTTAGACAGTAAGTTCCTTCTGGAAATTTGAGCCCTAAGAAACACACAGCCCTCATAAATCAGTGTGGCAGACAAGAGAGCTGCAGCTAAGTAAACGCCTCATCTCCCACCACCTTAAAGCAATTAGCCAGCTGATTGACCCCTCCTACTTTGAGATTGCTTACCTGAGACAACCTGAAGCTGAACCTGAGCAAACAAACACTATATGATGAGCGATCCTCAAAATAAACATTTCCAAAACTAACTGAATGCTGATAATTGGATCTGTTTTTTTAATATTTTTGATTTTGCAGGGCTCCAGTTACTTGACATCCTGCCACAATTAAGGTAAGCCTGCAGTTTATTTCCTTAAAATTGTTAGCACCCTGCTGTTACAAGTTGGTCTGCATGTAATGGTTCACAGAAAAATCAAATAAAGGCCTAATTATTTGCAGATATTTAAGAACGAATGAAGTGGGGGGCTAGCGAGGCACTAAGTACCTGCAGACAGGAAGACAGTTCAAGCATAATCACCTCTGCTGCATGAGAAATGTCTCAACTATCTCAGACTGCAGTCTGCTTAGGGGTGGGAAATAGGATTGTTGGTTTCCAAGATGAGTATGGAAACATTTGTTCTGATTTTGTTTCCTATCCCATTGTCTAAAATGTTTTTTCCTTTCATCCTGGCTCCCCGTGTTCCTTATTTCCATCCGGCTTGTGCCTTCATTTGATTCCTGCCACAATCATTTCCTGCCTCTTATTTTCTTTTTACTTCTATCCTCTATTTACTATTCCCCACCTCCATGGTCTTTATTGTGGGTGTCTGTTGCATATTTAAAGCATGGCTACTGTAAAAAAAAAAATTACATTTGGAACCAATTAATGTGTTTCCTTCACTTTAGCATCCAGAGCTTGGATCTGGGATGGACAGTAAAACTAAAATTACACGCATCTCTTTTAAGCTAAAAAAAAAAAGAAAAACAAGACTTTCAAGATGGCCAGATCAGCTGCTGTAAGCAAAGCAAGCAGATGAAAATTTAAACAACTGAGATAATAAAAAAATGTAGATTTTATAATTTCAGTCACCTTTCTGTAGGTTTCAGCCTATGTCCTAAGTATGTCCTAAAGCTGCATCTTTTTACCTATCATACAGCAGCATCAATTTAAGATTTTAAGTCTTGAATTTAACGTAATTTAACGAAACATTGTGAAGCCTTTTTTTCTATTTTACCGTAATTCTTTCAGTACCTGTGGTACTTGGTAAAATAGAGTACAATACGGTGTAGTTTAAGAATTGTGTTTTATGAGCTTTTACACCATAAAAATCCTGGAAATAAACGAGTACTTTAAAATATTGATGTTTTAACTTAAGGGTCCAAACTTTTATTTGGAGCTTGAACATAAAGGATTTCATTCTGTATTTTTATATTTGGTGTCCAGGGAGCAAGAGGATGAAGACTTGATTATTCAATGTGAAGCTTTTGAAGAAGCAATGGCTGAGGATGAGGAAGAGCTGCTGCAACTGTACGGAGGCATTGATATGAGTAATCATCAGGAAGTCTTCACCGCACTGTTCAACAAGGTGAGAGCAGAACGGAGACGAAATGATCCAGATAAGTAGGAACGGAATAAGTATTTAGAAAATGGCTTCAGTTTCCTTCAGATCAGAACAGAACTCCAATCCTTATGGCTGCTGCTTTCTGGCTCTGAAGCCTAAAACAAAAATTTTCTTAAGGGCCATAAACAAAAATGATCAGCACTGTATCCTGACACTTAATGGTTAATAAGGTTTTCAGATATATATCATAAAAACTTTGATCCAAAATCATTTTACCCTAGGATTTTATCTCTCTTTTCATTTTGGGGGGTTTTGTCATCCATAATGACATTTTGGATTGTTTTATAGTATTTTCTGATATCTAGAAAATGAATAAAGTAATGATGAGATATTTGCTTCAGAAACATTATGCCATTTTTTTTTTGCTTATTTTTGATGTCCTAGTGGAAAATATTTAAACTCCTTCAGTAGCTCCATGTTTTGGACCAGTTTATCCTTTTGTGTGTGACTTTTTTTTATGTTACAGAGGGGTAGCCAGATGGTGTATTAAAATACTAGTTGTAAATCTCATTTGTGCTGAAGCGGCTGTTGGATATTAAACTCCTGTTCTTGGAAACGTTTTTGGAACTTCTTAAAGGCTCCCAAAGTGCAAATCCTCTTAGAAAATGCAAACTCGGGTCTGAGATTTGTACAATAAATGGCAAAGAAATAAAAGCGACATACTGAGGAAATGAACAAATTTTTTGACCAAAATGATTTCTGACTGAGACGAATGTTGCTTTTATCTGAGATAATTTCAGTATTGCAAGAAAATGTAATTAAATAAAATATTTATAATGGCATCAGCATATTAT
The DNA here is from genome assembly GCF_000732505.1 of Cyprinodon variegatus. Classification (NCBI taxonomy): domain Eukaryota; kingdom Metazoa; phylum Chordata; class Actinopteri; order Cyprinodontiformes; family Cyprinodontidae; genus Cyprinodon; species Cyprinodon variegatus. The sequence goes on along the minus strand of NW_015151381.1, from coordinate 28,740 downwards.
CAATAAAAATGATACTTATGCAAGGGAAGCAAGAATAGTTCATGTATTTAATCAGAATTATTGTTTAATTTTTCATTTTTATATAGGAACAAGTTAATAGGAACAAATCACTTGGAATAAAGTGCAATCATTTGAAGCTTAATGACATGACAGGGCATTTGGTGTCATATTTTCGAAATAAAACATGCAGAAGAGTTAAAGTCAGCCTTTAAAATGATGCTCTTTTCCACAGTGGGGTGGCTGAGTTACAGGTTTAGCAGATTTATTTGTGAGGATTTTCTGCTGAATATCTGTGTGCAGGTGAGCAGCTCTCCAGCCTCTCTGCAGCTGCTTTCCATCCTGCAGAATATGCTGTTGCTCGGGCCAGGCCGAACCGATATCTGGCTGGCTCTGGAGTCCATCAACGATAGAGCCATGCTCCTCGCTCAGGACTGTGAGTCAGCACTGCAACAACAACAAGCATTCACTTAGGACAACACTCAGAGAAGACTAATAGCATGATTAATGTGCGAAGGCGAGCGATTATCCGGGAAGATGGATTAAAGTGCACCATTAAAACGAGCCTGAAAGCTTTGTTGTAGTGTGAGAAATCCTTTAAATTTCATCAATGACTGTTGGATTTGTGCTCCAGCTCAGATGGAGTCCTGTGAGAAGATCATGCAGCGGCTGATGCTTTTCAAGGGGTGGAGCTCTGAAGGTCATCATGAGGTAGATGGTCTTGTTCTGAAAGTGGACAAAGCTGTTCAGACCGGTCTGGATGAGGACGACGGAGACAAGCCAGGCATGAACGCAACGTCCTCCAAGAACCCTCCATGTGCCTCTCCTCCTCCACCTCCTCCTCCACCACCACTACCTGGCGGGCTTGGTGGACCTCCTCCACCCCCCCCCTCCTCCTCCTCCTCCTCCAATGCCTGGAATGCCTCCACCCCCTCCACCTCTACCTTGTGCTTCAGGCATGCCTCCCCCTCCACCACCATTACCAGGAATGGGTGGTGCCCCACCACCACCTCCTCCATTACCTGGGATGCCTCCTCCCCCCCCTGGCATGATAGTGCCACAGACTAGCCAGATCCTGTGGTCCGCTACATCAGCAAAGACGGGCAGATGTCCCACGCTGAAGATGAAGAAGCTCAACTGGCAGAAACTTCGCTCGGTCACAGGCAAGTTGTCCTTCACATTCTTATGGGGCTAAAATGGATTTGGATCAGGATGAAATGCACACAGTTTCTAAAATATTTACAAAGATTAAAGATGGTGAAACAAAAAGCTCCCTCCAATGACAATGGAGGGGTATTTAGGGAATAAAATCTCCTTTTGAAAGTGAAAACGGTCGATGAACTTAAACTAAACACCATAATGGTTGGAAACCACATCACGTCGCAGATGGATGAAGATTATTGGTTTGAAAGGAGAATAATAAGGACAAGTGTGGAGATTAGATTTTTGTCTTGGGCCCATTTATGATCTTGGATATCTTGGTCACAGAGTCTCTATGCTGATGTTGAAGAACTGAATAAGATTCTATATTATTATAATACATAGTGCTTGAAAGGTTGTCCATGCTTACCCCTCTCTATAAAGTACTAACAATGATCATGTTGGATGCCATGTGTATCATTTACCTGGGAAAACACAGCAGCCTGATGCACTTAGTGAAGGAGGTAAACGAACAGAGGGCATCTAAGAGTTCCTGCAATCCTGCTATTTATCCCTTTCAGGTGAAATTACTCCTTAATGGCTACGGCCTCTCATACTTATTGTTTCCTCTATGGCTTGAGGAGGCCCACAATACGTTTCTTTACATTTCAGTCTGGCCTCTTAAATTCCCCAGGACCGAATCCCTTTTGAACGTTTCTTCGATCTTCTAACCAAATGAGTCGGATCAATGGAGGCTTTACTGCGCAATCTTTAAAGATCCGCTGCTTACAGACTCCACTGGACTCTTGAGGAGTTTAGTGAAGTCTGCCTCAACTTGCCAGACGAGCAGAGAGGGAACATGCAAACTTTTATGCAGGACGTCATGCCTAATATGTTTATCTTAAACCCGTTCCATCGTGGCTGAGACTTCAGGGAAATCAGAAAAACGATCTTCATTCCTCGTTTTGTAAATGATTTAGAAGCGTTTTCCCACAGGCTTGGCTTGCATTAGTAATATGCGGCTGGGAGGTTGTTTTTTTTTTTTTTTTTTTTTTTTTCCCTCTTCAGTGTGTCAGCAAAGCAACTTTCTGGCCATTTTGATTTATCGGCTTTACAAAGACTCTTCCCAGACTTCATTGTTGCTATAATTGTATGGTTCCATTTATTCCATAGTTTTCAATGCTGCTACTCTAAAAGGATCTGTAAAGCTTTGGTATATCTGCTCCAAACTGATATAAATGAAAGAATAAGTATTCAACTTCTTTCTGAAGGTTGCATTTCACAAACCTGTTTTTGACACAAAATAAATCCTACGATCTTAAATTGGGTTCCCTATTTTTTTCCTTCTCCCATGAGAGCAGATGGTCAATCCATGTGGGCGTCGGTTCAGAAAGAACCACCTCCTCATGAGCCAGATTACAGCAGCATCGAGGAGCTCTTCTGTCTGCCTAGAACTGATCTCAAAGACAAGGCAGCACCTACTCCTGTGAAGAAGGAACCTAAAGAGGTAAATTCCTGAAAAAAAAAATGTTATACTTTAAATAAAATGCATATCAACAATAGTAAACATTTTTTGTCCCTATGGTTTATTTTAGATAACATTCATCGATCCAAAGAAAAATTTGAATATGAACATTTTCCTGAAGCAGTTTAAATGGTGAGACTTTACTCCCCTTCTTTTCAAACCTTCAAATGTGCCCAGCTATAAGTAGCTCTGTTATGCTTTCTCAGCACAAACGAAGAGTTTGCAGCCATGATCCAGAGTGGAGACCGAAGCAGGTTTGATGTGGAGTCGCTAAAACAGCTTATGAAGCTCCTACCAGAGAGACATGAGGTTTGTTACACCTTTCACTCAAAAACCTCCATCACACCAATCTACTAACTCATGACCTACGTTTGAAGTTTTATTGCTTGTGTATTTTTGGTGTAGATTGAGAATTTGAAGTCCTTCCAAGGAGAAAAAGACAAGCTGGCGAATGTTGATCGCTTTTACACCTCCCTGCTTAATATACCATGGTAATGCTTGGCTTTTTTTCAAGATGTACTCTACATTTTTAGCTTGCCTCAGCTCCGTGTCGCACTTTTTCAGCTGTATGCCTTTGCATCTTTATAGATGATCTCATTGAAAGAGGATTGTTCAACAATCCAATTCAGGAAGTTGTTTATTGCATTCAGGGATCTTTAAAATGTTCATTACATGTCTTTGCCTGAAAGCTGATAAACGTAAAACTTAAGTTTATCTGGATATTGGAATGCTTCCCCCTAAGATTGATTTACTTATTAAAGAAATGTTGCAAAATGTCCAGGTGCTGCACAGTAGGACTCAGTGCTTGGTCAGAGTGAGATATTTTGTTCTTTTTTGGAGAAAAGGAATGCTTAAATCATTCCAGATCCAAAATATAAACATTTCAAGCTTTTGCATTGCCTTAAAAGGCATCCAGTTTGCAAATACTTCTGAAATGGTCGGGGGGTAAGCTTTGGCGGTAGTAAAAGGATTATGGTCCTTCTTTCTTTACAGTGCAGCTTGAGTAAGAGCAAATGTAGCATTGGATATAAATGTTATTTAAATGTGAAAAATTGTCCCGCAATGAGGAAATTCACTCTCTGCATTTGACCCATCCCCTTTGGGTGCAGTGGGCTGCCTCTATGTGGCGCCCGGGGAGCAGTGTTTTGCTCAGGAACCCAGAGTACAGGCTGTTGGGATCGAACTGGGTACTTGCATTCTTCTCAGAGCACAAGCGCACAGCTCTAACCACTAGGCCAACACTCCCCGATAAGACAAATACCGGCGTTTTATTTTTTGTTTTGTTTTTTTTTAATCTGTAATAATTTAACCCTAGTTGAAAATAAACTCTCCATCTGCATCAATCACCTGAGTGGCAGGCTCAGTCTTATCACCTTTGATTGCAGTAAGAGGCTGCTCAAAAATCAGTCCAGGGATGCTAAATGGTCCCCAGGTTCCATTTTGCACACCCCTGGTGTAGACCATAAACCTTATTAAAAATCCTTTCTTTTTTTTACAATTGCAGTTATGTAATCAAATTGTCAGACACCTACAATTGTGGGTTTTCATCAGCTGCAAGACATAATGACGAGAGATTCCCTTTTTTAATTCAGTTACTTCAGTACATTAAGTTTTTAATAATAATAGAATAAAAATTTGAGATGCATGGGTTAACTTTTTCTTTGCTTACATCCTCAGTTATCAGCTTAGAATTGAATGCATGTTGCTATGCGAGGAGACTGCATCGCTGCTGGAGATGCTCAGACCTAAAGTGAAGCTGGTGGAGGAAGCCTGCCAGTGTGAGTAAACAATCTGTGCACATCATTGAGATTTGTCCAAAATGCCTAAATGACCTGCTTTTTTTTTTTTCTTCTTCTTCTTCCAGCTCTCAAGATTAGCACCCTATTGCCCAGTTTCTGCAGACTCATCCTCTGTGTTGGAAATTTTCTCAACTATGTAACAATCCCTCCTGTCTTATAAGCATACGATGATATTTAGTGTTGTGTGCATTTTTAATTGCTGATCTACTTTCAGGGAAGTCACACAGGGAATGCCGAGGGCTTTAAGATCAGCTCTCTGCTCAAGTTAACAGAAACAAAAGCCAACAAGAGCCGCATCACACTGCTCCATCACATCCTGGAGGTATCTGATCAGGCTAACTGTTGTCCAGATTTGTTTCCTCCTTCATCAATCATACACATGTTTAATTACCCACTTTGTGTCTTGTTTTTCCAAAGGAGGCAGAAGTGAAACACCAGGAGCTGCTGGCTCTGCCAGATGACATAGAGATATGTCAGAAAGCAGCAGGGTATGGACATAATTAAAGGGCAAATCTCATCTTTTCTTTTCATGATCATTAAGGCATGCAATTGTACTGTGGTGACAATACTCCATAAAAGCAGAACAAGACAGTTGAGTGTGCAGCTAAAGGTTTCAAACGATTGGCATTCCCGTTGGGATGCAAATCTTATCCGTTAATGCCTTATGTGACAGTTACCAGAGTAAATGTATATATTTATATTGGTGTGTATATGCGTGTCTCTGTTTTTGGTATATAAAAAAAAAAAAGAAATTCCCTGTGGAATTTAATTTGCACCTTTAATATTTACAAGTTTTGTTTCTATAGAGAATGATGCAGGGTCTTTATTCATCACATCATTCTCTTAATTGCTCCCAAGTTCTGTATGAGAGCTAAAACAAAGCACTTTGTTCATAGGGTCAATTTGGACTCTATGCAGTCGGAAACTGGTCTTTTGCTTAAACAGCTTAATGACGCTGCCAAGAAAGTGTCCAACTCTGTGGATGAGGTGAAGGAGCAATACTCAAAAATCCTTGAGGTAAGAAATCCAAAGCCAAAATTGTCGACTTCTTGCCTTCCCTTTTTTTTTATCCAGCAGCTGGATCACATCCTAATGGGTCAGCTTGCTCTTTACTGCAGGAAAACCTAAAGGCATGCCAAGCTTTAAATGAGAGATTTGAAGAGATCGGGAGGCAGAGGAGCGACCTGGCTGTCTACTTGTGCGAAGATGCGAGTCAGCTGTCGCTGGAGGAGCTCTTCGGAACCATCAAAACTTTCAGAGAACTTTTTCTTAAAGCACTTAAGGTGAGGGAGTAAAAAATTCGACCTCAATCTCCTGTACTCTAAATGATTATGGGATTAATGGTTTAAAAGAAATTAGTGTGTACTGGATTCTGCTTGGTTGATGCTGACTTGCATGTGTGGGAGTTTATTGAATATATGTATCCATTGAAAAGAGTGAATGAAGGCTGCTATTGTTTCTGTCTAAATGATACAAGGGCAAATTGCAGAGTATTCTTGGTATTCGTCAGTGATGGTTCAGTGATGGTGACGTTCATTCTGTCATGATCAAAGGAAAACAAAATGAGGAAAGAACAAGTAGCCAAGGCTGAGAAGAGAAAGAAGCAGCTGGCAGATGAAGAATCCAAGAGACAGAGGGGAGTGAACGGAAAAATAAGTAAGTTCTGCACTGGGAATCTGATAACCCAAAAGTGAAAGGTTTTGTTTTTTTTCCCTCCTGCTCTTAAAGGGTCTGTGTATAAGAAATCTGGCTTTTATTATAAAAATCTAGTATTGCATTAAACTAGAATAGAATTCAACTTTGTCATTCTACTGTCACAAGTACAGAGCAATGAAATGAATTCTCTGCATTTAACCCATCCCCTTGGGGAGCAGTTGGCTGCCATTGTGCGGCGCCCGGGGAGCAATGTGGGGTTAAGGGTCTTGCTCAGGGGCCCAGAGTGGCAGTCTGTGAGAGTCGAGGAACTCCCAACCTCAGGATTAATTAATACATACCTACATCTGGAAATGTGTTGTTGGTGGCCAAAGACTTACAACAAGCAAACAAAAAAGCAATTTTGATCATTTTTTTTCTTCCACTTTCTGTAGCAATGAAGGAAAATCAGTACTTTATGTTGAGCTGTCCAACAACAGCCTAACTTATGCATAACGCATGGCAGGGTAGTGCCCATGAAATGTCACAAGGCAGTGTCCTGAGGGGGGCAGCAATGCTCCCGGAGGTGCCTGGTCTGCATAAAAAGGTTCCATTGATTTAACTTGGCTGCTGTATACCACCCGACAAAAAATAAATAAATAAAAAGTGAAAGAATGTTTGCAGTCGCAGCAGATTCAGTATCATGTCAGCTAGGAAGTTTGTTGGTCGTGGGCGTGAACGCAGGGAGGAGAGCTAACTGTGAACCCCCTTTTTATACCAAAACTATACGCCATTATACAGTGGCTATACGTTGGAAGCACATTAAATAAGTTGATATGCGTTGGAGATAAGTTCTTTATAAGTTAAATATAAGTTATGCACATGTTACTCATAGGTTTTGGATAAGCTAGACACCACGACTTATGAGCAAATTACACTTAACGTATGTTAACAATCAGATAACTTACCTGTAACTCATGGCCCACATCTTGCATACCCTGGCAAGTATGTCGTACTTGCCATATGTCAACATGTTTCAGCGTACTTCAGCATGCTCGTAACTTATTCAACGTATGTCAGCATTTTTGCCAGATTTTCATCAGGTTAAGTCAGGCTAAATCGTCAAGGTGTGACTGGGGCTTAAGAAGGTTGACTGCTTTTGCTTAGAGGCAAGATACCTCATCTTTAAAACAAACCAAAAAAAATCTTCACCAGACCTACTTTGAACTAATGAGAGGTGAAAAGTAAAACATGAACATTTTCAGTGAAGGTAATGTCTAAAAGCTGCCCCTGTTCAATGACCTGACCTTATTGTTTTTCTGTACAGCTCTTTGTCAAGATTCTAGCTGGGAAATGCATTTAATACACTTAGTTATGTGTAACATAATTAATCACGAGTAAATGCTGACATGTGCTTACGGTATTTTCTTTGTGATTGTGCCAAACATGTGTTCCAGTACTCCTGTTTCATGCAGCAGATTGATGGAAATTTAGTTTTGCAACGTTCCCTTTTTGTTTGATCCTGCTCTAAAATGTAGACGTGCAGACTGGGATCAGCCAGCATTGTGCTTTGTGTTGACTGACATTCTGAAAGGAAGAAAATATTCCATTCCAATGTTCCATTTAAATCTTTTTGGGGCATGTTTTTTCAGGTGAAACACACTATTAAATTGCTGAAGGATTTGCATGATTAGGCGCATGTAGTCGATTTATAAATGCTACTTAAATAGCATGTACATTTTTTCTTTTATTTGATCTTAAAAGATTTCCAATTACAAACATTTAGTTCTGCATCTTTTTATTTTGGTTGAAATGGTATTACAAAGTAATCGTGGAGAAACTAATGTGTTTCTGTTCCTACTGTCTTTTTGTCCTGCAGTAAAAAAAGGCATCATGCCACAAAACGATGGCTGCATCATTGACCATCTCTTGGCGGACATTAGGAAAGGTTTCAGCCTGAGAAAGACCCGGCCAAGGTGCGATTCGGAAAGCCTCTCCCGTAGTGAATTGCATAGAGATGCCTGCCCACCTGGTAAGGAAAAGAGGTGGTGGTCTCCATCCTCAGCTCCTTGCTCCACCCCTGATCGCCCCCTGCAGACCACCAACCTGTCTTATTTGTGCTTCTGTGCCCAGCGCCTTCATCTGGCTAAGCTAGCGTTGCTGCAGCTGCTCTGTAAAGCTACTGTGGAGTCTCTTCACTTAATGAGCTTGTTGTCATGCCTGCTGTGTCCTCTTGCTTATTGCAACACACTCATAATGGACAGTCGTTAAGCTTATATGCACCACTCTGAGGTTTAAATGATCTCATCAGCATGGATGTCCTTACATTTTAACTTTTAATTAAGTATTTGAACCAATTTGCTTTTTTAAAGTTGTAAAACGAATGAAAATATTCAATTACAGTTGGACACATTTAAATTTAATGTGAATTTCCCAAAATTCTCAAGGGCTTCTAATTATACATGCAAGTTAAAATGTATAAATGCATCCGCTGTAATATATAGTAGGCTTTCAAGATGGCATCCTGGAAAACGGGCAAAGAGAGAGGGAATAGGAACTATAATCAAATTCCTTTTGTGTGAACCAACAAGAAGCTGATTCATGTTGTGTAGAATAGAAAATCCCTTTATTGTCCAAAAATGGGGAAATTCTGGTACCAAGATGCAAGGAACCTACATTTCATACAATTCAAACATACAATTCCAGCATCAACGAGCTTTAGTTACTAACCTGACTAGATGTTCGACTCCAGTGTAGTGCTCATTTAGTTTGGCTTGCTGCATAATTGTAGGTATTTTATGGCTTAATGTTGGCCTTTAGCCATTCAAAACAGTTTTGCTTTTCTATTTTCCCCAGTCTGTTGGAACACTTTAATTAATGATCTTGAAGTGAAAGTAACAGTTTAGAGGTAGGCTAACCCTAACCCTAACCCTTCCACTGGCAGCTAAACAGACCCATAAGCATAATCCTGCCACAGCAAAGTCTGACTGTAAAAACCGTGCTTTTAGGGTTCAAAGCTACAACTTCATGCCTAAGCTGTGCCAGATCGCTCAGGCTTTGCCTTAGCTTGCCTTAAATTTCTTATCTCCAATCTGGCTTGTCAATGTGAGGAGCTACAGATCTGAGTCATGCTTTAAAGGTTTAGAATAGAGGCTTTTATTGTTTGTTTTTTTTTTTTTTGCTCTGCACTCAATAAGTATTTTATACTCGTGTTGTACAGAGACAACAGTGCAGCTGTATTTTCCTGTTTGATGCAGTTGAACCTTGGTAATTTGAGGGTTTTCCTTTTAATATTCTATTTTTTTTTTCTATCTCATCTGCGGGTTCGGATGGTAGACACCTTTTGGTGTTCCACCATGATAAAAATGACTCATCAAAACTGGTTTAGAAATGGATAATGAAGGATAATTTTAAGATTGTGAACAGCCTGAACATCAAACAGGCCGAAAAGGTTTTGAAGGCCACATCAGTGAGGATGGGTCCAACCAGTGTTTTTTTTTTCTGACGGTATTTAAGATGCAGCTACCCAAATGTAACTGGATTTCCTTAAGTCTGGATTTTAGTCTGTGTATAATTTTGAATCTCTGTGGATCAGAGAAAATCTAGAATGTCCAAAAACATTTGAAAACTATATGTGAATTTTAGTCATCCCACCCAAAAGAAAAAATAAAACAAAATGTATTATTAAAAGCCAAAACCTATTGACATTCATGCTTATGAGTGTCTGCAAACCTCTGCCAGGCCCTGTGTATCTCATCTTGCATCTCTTCTTTAGGCACAGGTGTGATGTCTGCCGACGAAGGAGTCGCATCCTCCACTCCCACCAAGCCTCAGACAGAGGATCTCCAGCGTCACGGAGGCGAAGTGAACGGCTTCATCAGCCCTTCAGAGGAGACTCCACCGCCTCCTCAGCTCAGTGCAGCCCAAGATGGGACAGCGCTGCCTCCCAACCAACCACCAGGAGAGGCAGCCATAACGACAGAGACTCCTCTGGAAAGGCCAGCATCTCTACAGGATGGTCAACACTTAGGGAAACCCACACCACCTCAGGCTGAAGTTCAGCCCAGTCCTGACACGAACAGCTTTTCTCCTGATTCAACAGAGACTAGCGTCTTCAGTCCTTCATCCTTCTCTGATTCAGACCTGCTTGAGGCTGTACTGGACAGTGCTTCGAGTGTGGTCCCTGAGGTGTCGGAAGATTTAGATGTTAGCAAAAGCCTTAATACCAATAAAGGATCATCTGTTGCAGATACTAATGGGAAATGTAGTGAAGTCACTGAACATGATCTCAAAAAAAGCAGCTTATCAGGAGCAAATGGAAAAGAAGCGGGTGAAGAAAAGGGAAACGTAACGGAGAGAATATGCGGGGAGGATGAAGTTTGGAATGAAAAACGCTCAGAAACTAAAATAAGGGCGGTTGCACTTGATGAAGGCATCAGTGGGTGTGACGTCCCGGATGGCCTGGAGCCAGAAGATGCGCCGACGGTTTCAGAGGTGTCCATCTCTCTTGAACCAGAACCAAAGAAACAGCTGAAGCTCTTCCGGCGAAGCAAAAAGAGGAGCAATCAAGGTAATCTGTCAATTAAATTCAATAAAGATCACATTTGGAATGCTAGTCTCTCAATGTTTCTTAAAAGGGAGGCCATCTTTTGTGTTTCTTTTATCTCAGTCGATTATTTTAAATATATTTTAAGTTAATTTAAATGAGAATTGCTGCATGAACTCGTGCATTTTAAGGAAAAGTAACAAATTTAGCTGCTAAATGGTTTTACCTCATTGGTCAGTCTGTTTTGAAACCTCTGTTCTCCGTTCTGACTCTCTGAAACACAAGGTGGGAAAAGTGAGAAAGGACACACTAAACATAAATCAGGCTGTGTGTTGCAGTGAGGTAGGTCAAATCGAGCCGGTGCAATCAGGATTATCTTAATGAACTCAATCATCGTCAGAGCTCTGTGCCAATAACACGTCATCTGTCGGTCTAACTGGATTCTGGATATTTTTTTTTCATCTGTCTGTGTCATCTGACCTTTTTTAATGCTTGCTCTCTTTTTAACACTCTAAACTCAGTGGTTGGTCATGCTGAAATCTTTCCTCAAGGTGAATCAAAGCTGGTGCAAACAAACAAAAAACCTCCGTACTACCATGCAATGCAATGAATCTGGTTCTGATCTCGGACAGCCTTGCAGTGTGAAAGTCGCTGTGACGTTTTGTCGACTGAGTTTTGCCATGAAATCTGTCCCTTTTTGTGTCCTCTGTCCATTTTTAACTGTCCATTTTTCTAAAGCTCCAATTGGGACTGTCAACCAACAGTCTGTGCTTTCTGTAAACTTTGTTCTGTGCACTGAATTCAGTGACGACTAATGTAAATGTATGCTAATGTTTTGTTCCTATTTGTTATCTTACAAAATGCTCTTTTTTGATAAATTCAAATTAATATATTAAACCATTTTATTTGAAAATATGCATCTTCCCTGTATTCATTTCAATATTTGTTTCCCTTCAGGTGATTCCAGAAAAAGGAAATCAAGAAGAAAAAGAAAATGTTAATTTCATGCTGGATTTCTAAGATGGAGGAACTGTTTTATTTTGTGATTTAAAACGAGAATAATTACTATATAAACTCTCTAAGGACGTTGGAGAAGCCTGCCTTCTACAAAAAAAACCCATGACTAAGAAAAGTTGAAACATCCAGGGCTCTGATTGTTACAACATGGGTGTTAAAGTGTCACTTTATGTAAATCAAAACTTGTTTATATCAATAGTAAGCTGTTCTAAAATATTTTCATTGTGCTTTATATGTTTCTATGTTTGTATATTTTGTAATAATTAGTGAAGTGTGTAAAAGTTCAGTTTACCCAGCAGCTACCAATGAGTAGATGTTAGTCTTAATTTATCCAAAATGTTTTTGTCTTGTTTATATATTTAACAATCTGTAAAAGAAAAAAAAATTAAATGTAAGTTTTATTCTTGAATATATTTTAATAAAATTGACTGTACTGTTACTTACTTGACCCAAGTGTTCTCCCCCAGGCCTTTTGCTGGGTGCTTCATAATAAAGATTGCCGTGATACACAGTGATGGCCGCATTTATTGATGCAAAGTAAAGATGCAACATAAGGTGTTTTTATCTTACTGTATGTTGCAAATGCTGAAATAAAACCTTTCATTGCAGTTTGAATTATTTCAAGCATTCATCAGTGCCTTTTCAGAAACATGCAGGACAAGTGGAGATAAATGTACACACCTAGGGCACTAAGGGCAGTTAAGAGATGCTGATAAGTCATGTTTTTGGACAGCAGGAAGAATCTTGAGCCCTCGAAGGACTCTTGGATGCATGTGCATTTCCAAGCTTTATGGAGAAAGCCGCCACCCTTTGTAACCTATCAATGTTATGGTACTTGGACAAGCAAGAAAAATAAAAACGGTTAAACATTTGCTGTGCATTTTGCCCCCATAGGGCATGTGAGCCTCTCTGCTATGAATACTAGACATTCCCTAATTTCGAATATAGATGAATTGACTATATCCAAAAAATGGGTTTCTGATTGCTGCTTTTACTGAGAGAATAATTCTATTTGTACCTATCTGTCCCCAAGAAAAACCTGATATACCAACTTCTATACAAACCTGATATACAAACCTTTAATCATAGTGTTCACTGACACTCATACGGACCACCAGAGACCTAGGAGAAAATAATTAAAATAGGAACTATCTAACAACATGAAGTGAGCTTAAAGATCTCACTAGGCACAAATAAAACATGATACATCTTAAAGACATTCAAGGAAAGTCTGGAAAGGGTTATAAAGTCAGTTCTAAGATTCGGTGACTTAAGTGAATCGTCACCTACAAAAAGAGGTAAATCTGTAACAGTGGAGAACCTTCTAGGGGTTAAGATTTCCTTGAGAATGCATAAACGATTTATACAGGGGATCACCAAATAACACCTTGAGCACTGCAGAGCTTACTTGCCTCAGTTACTGAACCATACCACTCAAGATGGCTGCATGTTGGAGAAGTTTTATTTGATTTTCCTTTAGGATGGATTAAGTATTTTTGAACAGAATTAATGTTGACTTTTGTGGAAATATTCTGGCAGTTGAGGATACCTAAGATACCAAAAACTCATGTCCAGCAGTGGCTCCAGGGATTTTTCCCTGCAGGTACTGGGAGGTATCCTTTTTTTTCTACATTCCTTCAATGCACACTGATGGAAACAAAAACAGGCCTGCTTAAAACTCTTGGATCTGCAAAAGTCAATAAGGTGGATAATGACCATGTGGTGTTCTGCTAATAATTAAAACAGCGGGTGTATAGAGTATAGTGTAGTGTATAAACTATTACAATCAATTCACAATGAATTCACCAGTGTCATCTGGCAAATAAATGTAAGGGTATTGATTACTACTTCCTTACTTAAATTACATGACCTAAATATTATTTTCCTTTTGTGTGGGTGGGTGGGTGTACCTGTGTAGGCTTCAAAGTGAGGACCATTTTACCAATTTCACCATCACAATGAGGACCAGTTGTTGTAAAGTGAGAAAATGTTGCTGGTCCTCACAAGGTATTTTGCTAATGGTTAGATTTAAGGCTAAAGTGTAATTTGGGTTAGGGTTAGGGTGAGGTATGCACTGGTAATGGTTAGTTTTAGGGTTAGGGCATATAAAGGGAAGAAAATTACTGAAAATCAGTGTAAGTCAATGGGAGTCAACACATGGTCTTCATTACATATAGCAGAACAAACAGGTATGTTTGTGTTTTGTTGTTAAATTAAGCAAAATATATATGAAAATTTAGGGAAAAAATAAATTTGTCCCCCACCCCCCCTAAAAAAGTAGCAGTATTTAATTGAAATTTGAATGTGAAAGCACAAATATGGCTGATTTAGGGATGCATTCATCATGGAAAGCAATCTGCAACGGTTACACCATATGATTGTTCGTCCGATGTGGTATTTTCATTTTGAATATCACAATAGAGATAGAAATAAAAATACTCGGAAATTACAGGACTGCAAATCCCATATAAAATAATGCCAAAAATAAGTAATGTTTCTGGGAGGGATTTGCACAAACCAGCCAGAAAATTGCTGATTTTTTTTTTTTTTTTAAAGTCTTAACTTATTCCAAAAAAAGTGTTAAAAAAATGATAAACTGGGCCCAAAAAAGAGGTCAACAAAACAGAATTCAATTCAGGCTTAAACATAAAGAACTCAAGCACAAACTGACCCATCAAACAGGACATGAGGGGAACTTAAATAGTGGCTGATCAGACCACTGTTGACACACAAGGGGGATAACTAACTAACAAAGTGATAAACAAATAAACTTAATTAAACAGATAAATACTGACCAGACACTAAATACTTTACTTTAAATTTAACTAATTAACAAAATTACACAAACTAAGAATATTTAAACAAATGATAAACAAATTTCCCTTCCCATTACAAATGGTTTGACCCGCTGATTAGCCTGCAAAAATCAACTGAGGAAAGCTGGAGCTCATTGCAGCCCTCCTCCAGCTGATCCCAAGGAAACTGGCAACTCAAAGAAAAAAGAAATTAATCAATTGCATCTTGACAAAAAAGCAACCTGACAAATAAAGTTAACTAAATGTGTGCACTGCAAAAAGCTAACTTAAATTCAGGCTAATCAAAATATATAAAATGTGCAACTTATTTTGAAAATGAAAAGTGTAAAAGTTACCACACAGCTTCAGAGTGTGAGAGCAGGCTGTCACAGTTTCTTTAACAATTAACAGCAAACCTACAGAAAATGTACTACTTAAATGTCATATTTTGATGCATTTAAAAAAAAATGTAAGATGCAATTCATTTTTAATTTCTAATTGGTTTGAGTTGTGTCAGGGAAAATATCACAAAGACCAGATGTTCAAGAATATTAACTTTGATGAAAAAGTAGTTTTTTTATTTTTTTATTTATAATTAAAAAAAGAAAAAGTAGTAATCTTAATTCTTCTTGAGGGTGCTTTTGGGGGGCTATGACTTTTCTCGTAGCGCCCCCTGGCGCCATGTTTCTACAATCAAACTATTGCAATGGTGTGCTAGGGGCCTGCGATAATTCTTTATGACCTGGATCACCTACAAAAATTGCTGGAATCATGGATTTTCATTTTTAGAACTAATTCTTCAAGGAGTTCAATCATTTTAAAACCTTAAGTTCAAGCACTGATTTACGAAGCAAGACGTTATCCATGCCATGCTTTCAAGTTCTAATTCATTTAATAAAATTGTGATTATGGCCTAGTCAAAGTCTATAATTAACTAGAAAACATTGCAATAAATTAATCCAAAAATATGTATCTGACTCATTACAACTGATTCTTAAATGTCACTTGTTTCAACAAAATAGTGTTTCTCAAACACCTGATTAATTCAGGAGAGCTTCAGATCATTAAACACGTTTTAGAGATAGGAGGCTTCAGTTGAGATGTAAAAAAATAAGTTAAATCAAGGAGTATTGGGTTTGGAGAAAGTAGAAATAAAAACAGTTATGTATTTATTTATATTCAGTGGAGGAAATGAAAAAAGTATTTTTACTTGATTACTGTACTTAAGTACTTTTTTTTGGGTACCTTTACATTATTATGTCAATGTCAAATATTGTACTTTCTACTCTACTACATTTCAAGGAAGCTGCTAGTTTTGTGTTCCTTCTGATTCAGTTTAGCTTTGTAATCCACTGTTGTTTTTCTTAGTTGAATACAATTTCAACATGAAATATAACATCCCTTAGGTCACCACTAGAATTTGGACACCACTATCTTAGAGATTTCTATGACATTCCACCATTGTGAGAAACTCAGAGCAGATATTTGTAGTTTATAAATTTTATTAAGGCGTTACTTGTTGCCAGGCTTAAGGCCATACTGTCCTAAAAATACCTGATCTCGTCTGATCTTGGAAGCTAAGCAAGGTTGGGACTGGTTAGTAGTTGGATGACAGACTGCCTGGGAATATCAGGTGCTGTAAGCTTGGGTTCGATTCGCAGCCCAGGGTCTTAATCCACGGAGGTTGCATTTTCTCCCTGTGCATGCATTCTTTCTCTGGATACTCCAGCTTCTCCCCACAGTCCAAAAATGAAAACATGACTGATAGGCTAATTGGTTTCTCTAAATATTTTTAGGTGTGAATGGTTGTTTGTACTATTTGTCTATGTGTGGCCCTGCAATTGACTGGTGACCTGTCCAGGGTGCACTCCGCAACAAGGGGTGCTGGAGATAGGCACCAGCATCCCTTGTGTAAATAAGTGTTTCTGACAATGGATGGATAATTGTTCCCATGTCGCCAAGTTGCATGATGAGTTCTCAAATCAGAGTTAAGTCAGGTTGGGTGGAGGTTTGAAGAGGACCAAAATGCAGCTAAGGTGGTTTCTTACAGCTTTTATAACCAAGGGGGGCAACAGAAGCTTAAATCCAGACCAAAATTAACTCATTACCAAACATTGGAATCAGAACAAAGGAGGACATTTGAGCAGGAGTATAAATGCCAAACAGAAAAATAATGGAGTAATCAACTGATTGGGAGCAGGTGTGGACAAGGGGCTCTAGAAGGGAGCTGTATGTCTGTCATGCAAAGGACTGTGGGAAATCGTGTAACTTATATTGGAAACCAGTGTTGTGCCGATGCCTTTTTTAGGCCCTAATACTGATACCTGGCTGTGCCGTAGGGCTGGGCGATAATTCAATAACGATATATATAGATCGATAGACGTGTGGNCATCCATCCATCCATCCATCCATCATCCATTCATCATTCATCCATCCATCCATCCATCATCCATTCATCATTCATCCATCCATCCATCATCCAAATAAATAAATAAACTTAGGATGTAATTAAATATGGGCTTTAACTCATGACCTTCTTTAT
Organism: Cyprinodon variegatus; assembly: GCF_000732505.1. Classification (NCBI taxonomy): domain Eukaryota; kingdom Metazoa; phylum Chordata; class Actinopteri; order Cyprinodontiformes; family Cyprinodontidae; genus Cyprinodon; species Cyprinodon variegatus. The sequence goes on along the minus strand of NW_015151381.1, from coordinate 11,747 downwards.
TGCTGTAATGCGTTTTGTTCAGATTGTTTGTTTCATTAGAACAGGAACCGTTTTTAAATGGACTTTCTAATGGCGCCAGTTTGCTGATGTACTGGATGGACAACATGCAAACTAAAAAGATCATTACAATTAGCAGCTTTCATAAAGTCCCATTAATGAGTTCAGGGGAAATCGCTCTCCTTTATGCTTTGATATCTCTGCTTACTGATAATGATTTCTAAATGGACTGAGAGTCAGATTTACAGACAGCATGTGTGTTTAAAGACTTACACTTTCTCTCAGTCACTATGGTGCATTTACCACCAGAGTATTAAAGTGTGCACCACTGTTCACCACATTGTAGTTAACCAGCAAAATGTAGTCTTTATCTCAAAACTGAAAATGAAGTCAGCAACTTAAACTGTTTCCATGCTTCAATAACAGTCTCTTAATCAAAAAGTCTTTCTCAGTAGCAATTATTGACATTCAGTTATTTATGCTTAAAAATAAGTTATGACTTCAACGCTTTTAAACAATCAAGTCAAAAAGTTTTATCACAATTTCATTGTGACGGATTATTCATATAAAGTAAAGACAACATCATATACTCTGGATGGCATTTTGAAAAAAAAGGAATAAATTCCCTAACAGGAATCATGGTGATGTGTAGCTACTAATGTGGACGTTTCACGGATTTAGACAAATCTGCTCTATTCTATAGCTTACAGCTAGAGAGCAGTTTGGCTTTATTTACTTTATTACTTGGAATAGAAATAGTTTTTAAGGTTTGTGATATGAACTGCAAGAACCAGAATACATAATCAAATAGTTTTCAGGTTTTAACATTTCTAGTTAATTTGGGTTATTATTAACTATTTCACTATAATTCATAAAAATGTTTTACAGCAGAAATAATGATCAGAGTATTTGACTCCACCAAAAAACTGCTAGATCAGCTTTAGATAGAAAACTTTCAATCTGACTGGATGATCTGGTTGAATTGTCTCTATAAAGTGACCTGAGATGACAGGATGTGAATTGGAGCTATAGAAATAAACTGAATAGAATTGAAATCCAATTGGATTAATACTTTCCAAAGAGTTATGCAGTTGGAGGCCAACCAGGTTCTTCATGATTTCACTCATAAAATAATGAGGATTTAATGTGGCCAAAAAGCAGAGATGGGAAGTAACGAAGTACAAATACTTCGTTACTGTACTCAAGTAGATTTTTCTGATATTTTTAATTTACTTAACTACTTATTTTTATGGCGACTTTTTACTTCTACTCCTTACATTTTTACACAAATATCTGTACTTTCTACTCCTTACATTTAAAAAATTGTCTCGTTACTTTAGTTTTGAATCATTTCAATGGAGTTACCGTTATTATTTTTCACGTCATCAATACC